>NW_028282080.1:0-80192 GCF_059751285.1 Brachycentrus maculatus
TCCCACCCCAACCCCAACCCCAACCCCAATCCAACCCCAACCCCAACCCCAACCCCAACCCCAACCTCAACCCCAATTGCTCATTGTAATTTGAATGTCAAATTATTTAAATATATAATCATGCGACCCTGCTGTTGCATAAATAATCAATAACCGAATAACCAGTTTTATTATGTACAATTCTCAAATTTATGACATGCAAGGCATTAAAGCTATCATGAAGCTTTTATTTTTACTTAATTCAGGGAATCTGCAGATTTTGTCCACTTTTTGAAATATTCCTATGAAGAATTTGTGGCAAAATCCCATAAATATATGCTGCCTGCGAAATTGCCCACGTTCTTGCTGTGATGGAAATCATGAAACGAAGGGTCGGAAACGCAGAAAAATATTCTGGTCGGACTCCAAGGAAAATAGTATCCACAATGTCCTTCTGTGCTTACAAAGATCTTCCAGACTTGCCAAAAGAAAAACATAAAACAATGGGCTCGAGACCCAAGCAGTATGAAGGGAATGGCCGAAGGGATCTGCGGTTAAGAGATAATTACTAAAATGCCCAGAATATAATCGATAGGATGCGTGTATTAAGTCACGAGACTAAACACCTCTGTATATTAATGATGGATTTTATGAAACTTGTATAGAAAATTGACTTCATGGGAGAGTCGGTGAGCCCAATAGAAGAACGTGTCTTCAACCACAGCGACAAAGAGCAGTTGCCATGCCAGTTCGAAGCTATATCAGGCATATCGTACGTGCTCGGGAGATCTTCAAATCGCAATTTGATTCCGCTCAATTTCGTTGAAACTATGATCATGCCGGGGTATATTATGCAGTAGTTGATGCCTAGATATGCGAATAAGCGACCCTTTGCCTGAGGCCAACTATTTTTGGACTCCCACGCTCTTTTTGCCCCTGAATTGATTCGATATTTCTCGTATGCGGGAATCCAGCCCAAGTACCCGGGAAGATAGACACAAAAGTAGCAAAGTTGGCAGAAAAAATGAATGAAGCAAGAAATGCCTACGACGAACAACTCCTCTATACTTATCGAACATGTTTACTATTCTCCACTTCGGCAGGCCATACGGAATTACAAATAAGATTTGCTGATTTCAGAATGATAATTAGCAGGGATAGAGCGATGGATATGTTGAGAATGCCCTTTCTCTGATATCGAATTCTCTCGATTCTAACCAGCTATTTGAGTCTGCTGAACATGAATGAGGTGTAATAACTATAAAAAGCTACAAACTATAAATGCATTCTTATATTATTATGAAATATTCATTCGGTTGTGACTTTCGTGACAATTGAATCAACAAAAAAGCAAAAGATCAGATCCATCGATTAGTTAATCATCGCTTGAAAGTCGTAAAATGTCTAGATATTTCTAAACAAGAAAATAGGCTCATCTGAAACGATGCATAGGTTTATTTGTACCTGCATCCTTCGACTTAATATCCTTAAGCACATATGACATAAGCTAATTGGGAGGATTAATCGCTTACACTTAGGCACCACTGGCAGTCCATCGCTTCAGAAATAGAATAGAGGACTAAATAGATATTTAAATAATATTGAATAATAATTAATTAAAATAACCACAGCCATGAGCAAACCAGACAAAAAATTCCACCAGACTTTCAGTATTGACTGCTCCAAACCCGTTGAAGATAAAGTCTTCAACACCAACAACTTTGGAGAGTTCCTAAAGCAACGCATCAAAGTTGACGGCAAACTTGGGAAGCTTGGGGACAACATCAAGGTTACCAACGACGAAAGAAAAGTCAGTGTCGAAGCCACTATTCCTTTCTCAAAAAGATACTTGAAATACCTTACAAAGAAATATTTGAAAAAGCATAGCTTGAAGGAATTCTTGTACGTCGTGGCATCCAACAAAAAAGACTATCAAATTAGATACTTTAACATTCAGCAGGATGGAGAAAACGAGGAATGATCGAAGTTTATTTGTATTATTCAGCCAATATTATATATCAATTATATCATTCGTCAGATTTCGAACTTGATATAGTGTTCATAAAATTTTTAGTTTGTTGCCTAGTGACTAGAGCTGCGACCAATAGGCTTAAAGTTCTCGGGTTATTCGTTTGCTCGAATGTGAGTTAGACGCATCTAGGATTCACAGAAATTTGGGCAAGACCTACCAATTGTCACTTTTTATTAAATAAACTCGATTGTCGAAAACGATCTATGATTTGAGCCATTAAAAAATAGGTCTACAGCTTTAATGTGAAGGTCTGCGACGATTTTATGATCGTTTAACATTCAAAGAAATGGTTTTATTGCTCAGATTTTAAACTAAATTAAATACATCAGTTGAATTAATCAATAATTTGAATTAATGGGAAACATTTGCTGTCAAACAGATATTGTGAACGATTCATTAGATAAGGCTAGACCCCTTCTGAAAGACTATGTTGTGGCCGAATGGAACAAGTATGACGATTACATGAATTAATGGAAATAGTCCATCCAATGTAAATACCCTGTAATCTCAAGAAACTCAATAGTAGCCAAAGTCTGCGAAGAAGGAGCCAATTCAGCTCATGAAGCACAAACTAGAGGATCGATATTATTATGGCAAGTGGAATGCACAAGGGAGACCATAGGGCCAAGGTCAGATATATGAGCCAAACAGACTATTTATTGACAGTGCTTTCAAAAATGGGTTACCAGAGGGCAAGTGTAGGGTGACATTCATCGAAGCCAAATGCGAATACGAGGGAAATTTAAAATAAGGTTTGGCTGAAGGGCAGGGCAAGTTTTCCAACTTTAAGGACAACTACTTGTTTGAAGGGTAGTGGGTGGCTTCAAAACCAAATAACGGTACTTTAACTCTGTTGAATGACAAAAACATGACCAACATCGTCTACGATGAAATTAAATCAGGGCTTGGCATCATCCATTATAAAGATCTAAGAAAGTACTAGGGTAAACTTATTTTTATTTTAGGCCAAATCGACCCGAAGAAACTCGTACCTCATGGGAAAGGAATTGTCAACTACTCAGAAAACGACATGATGAAAAAAAGGTACGAAGGGACATGGCGCTATGGGGAAATTCATGGCGAGGGCAGGATGGAGTGGAAGGATTTATCTTTCTATTAAGGGGGCTATTTCCATGGAAAAAAGCAAGGTTTTGGGAAATTCGTATTTTCTTCGGCCAATGATTACAATGGGGCATGGCTTGAAGGTCGTCAGCATGGGGCTGGAATTTTATCTGATATTTATGGCTCGGTAATAAGGAAAGGCCTCTGGCAAAATGGTAAATTCATTAAAGAACTAAACGAATAGTAGTTTGCTGAACAAAAGCAAAAGGATGTCGAGAGTTTTATTTAAATCGAAAAGTAGGCAGACAGAAGAAACGAATAGAACCATCCTGCATAGAATAATCAGCTAATCGAGAAACATCATAATTCCACACCAAAATACAAAGAAGAACATCACAATCGAATACACTAAGAAATCAATTCGGCATCCCAGAAGAAGAAGAAATAATAGCATGTTCTTCAAGTTAATTGAATATTTATCTATCTATCTAGTGTATAAACACTTGAAGAACTTGCAACTAAAGCATTTGTTTATGAGCATTATAAACCATTATTCATACAATCAACAGCATTTGTTCGCATTATAAAATATTTTGAAGGGTTATTGTTGCAGGTTAACAGAAAATGCTAAAGCAACCATATAATACTTTAAAATGGGGGGGGGATTTGATAGTTGAAATAAGTTAAATAAGAAAACAGTTAAGAAATATGAAATGGGTTTGATTTATATTATTAAGAATGATATAATAACTGACAAGCCCGTCCAACTACTCTATCAATGAAGAAGCCCTACGTTTGAATGGATCTTCGATGATATCTCCCTCATAGTCCAATTTCGACTCAGGGCTCAAGAACAATCTCGTAATGTTTGAGGAGTTTTCTCATGAAAACAAATAAAACCTGCAGGATAATCTAATCGAGCTGAAGTCAAATATACAGAAGAACCAATGCGGGAAAAAGAAGCTCACCATCAGAATCGATGAAAGCTATTAATTCAAATAAGGAAATTAAAATGAGGCCAAGCTGGCTCTAGCTTTCCAGAAATCTAACTAAAAATGCTATGAGTCCATCATCAGCCCGATGAGTAACTTTAACTTAGTGTCTCCTATTGAAAACAACGAAACACAAATGAAAAATGTCTATGAAATGTTTCGAGATATCCAAAATCTGGAAAGAGAGCTATAGAATAAATAAAAGACCATCGAAGGGTTAATGATTAAAATGAAAAGCCAAGAGAATGCGATCAGCACTGTAACCAAATAAAATGAGAAGCTCATCAGTGAGCTAAACAATAAGGAGTCCGAAATATAAAAGAAAGATGCCAGAATCAATTAACTTGAATAGCTTGTGATCAAGTACGAATAGAGTTTGAGTGAATCGAAGGAAAAAAGAAAGTAAAACGATGTCAAAATGAAGGAAATAATCAAACTGAATGAGAAGTTGAAAAGCCTAAACAGAGACATTCACATGGAATCTAAGATAAATGAAAAGAAAGTCAGAGATCTCGAGAAATAGCTGCAGAAGACTATGTGCATCGCCTCGCAGGAAAATATTAACAAGCTCAAATAGTCATCATTCAAATTAAAGGACACTCAAAGGATCACTCACCTCAATAAGGAAAACACAGTTGCAAATGGGGCGAGGAAATCTCTCGAAAGAAAAAAAGGAGCGACCAGCACGAATCTGCTGCAGAATGGAAACAACGCAAAGAAATCTACGCGATTGATGTCCTCAGCATCTAGCATCATCACCAAGAAATTACTACAAAAGTGATTTTATATTCAATAATATAAACAATATGAGCTCAATGCACATTTTTGTGCACTCTTGGAGGTTTCACTCCCATGCTGATTGACTTCTGTATAATATTTTTCAGAATCTTCCAGCCAATCTGCACCTTCTTTTTGGAAGTCCAATCTTCTTCGATGTCAGGGCAGATTTTTCCTGCCATATCAATGAAGATGTTTATAAACTATTATTGCCAACCATCGTTTTCGTTGTTGACTTATTTTTGGTCCCAAAATTTTAATTACTTTTACAAGCAGCTTGCCTTGCTCTTATACAAATTTACTTCATTTTTCAGAACGGATATCGACTACTTCATTTTGAAAATTTACTTTAATAGATTCTCTGTCCATTACTTTTTATGGTGATCCTAGGCCTGCTGCTTTACGAGGCCTTCCTTTAACAGCTAGTTTTTGCTATGCATTTGTTCTGACATGATGCTTATATTTCGTTGACAGTTCTCTAATTACTGCCGTAAATCTCCGTTTATAGATCTGATTTTTCTATTTTATTACTCGAGCCTGCAGATCACCCTTTACAATGAAATAATTGTGCCTTGGTCTTTGCGAATGTTTTTGTTGTCGAAACTGTTTTATTTGGTTTGCTCGTAATTTTTTATGCTGCCTATTCTTTCTCTCTTCTTTAACTAATTTTGTTTAGCAGCTTTGATTGGGACTTCGATATACTCCTACTCGAAGGCAGAAAAATAAGTAGAATCGGCTCGATTGATGTTTCTCTTGAAAGTTAGCATATTGTTTGACTACTCTTATTCCTCCAAGGAACTAAACGACGAGAGTCTTTCTGGGATATATATCATCAATCTTATTCGTTAAAATTATAACAAATTTTATAGAGATGTAAGCCGCTGTTCCTGATCCAAAACAAAGAACATAAAGGGGGAGTCAACGCCATAGTTATGCTATAAAGATTAAATTCATCCGAATCAGTTAGTTTTTTTGGGTGATTTAGTCTTCTTGGGGGATTTCTTTTTCTGTTCAGAATCGATTTTCTTGAATCCAAAGGCAACTCCGACGGCGATGATCGACAAAAAGATGACCATGTAGACTATTTTAATCGAAGAGGGGACATCATCCGAAGAGAGGCCAAAGAATTTCATTTCGAACTTTTCTTACGCTGTTTCCTCGGTCGCCTACTTCTCTTACTTTCTCACTTGCATTTCTTCGTCGAAGTTTTTCATGAACTTGACGAGGCCCTATTGGTTCTTGGTGAACTCATTGTAGGTAGTTCCTGCAGCGCTATAATCGAACCCATCGAAAATATAAAACATCTACTCCGGATTGAAGTTAGGATCTTCCACGAAAAACTGAGATTATGAAATTTTATACCTTCTGAGTTTCATCACTTGAAATTGTGGGGAGGCAATGCTCGATAGCCAAGACATACATCTTGTTTATGCATTTCTGTTGGTCTTCAGGGGCGATTGAAGAAATCATTGCCTCAATGTTTTATTTCCGGGCGTTCGAATGATACCTCGAGAGTACCAAACAAGCTGTCCTCTTCATAGAGATTTCAGCTTGTTGAGCTTGAACATCATCTGCTCCCTGAACGCCATCTGGTCCCTGAGCTGGTCCCTGAGCTGCTGAGAAGGTAAGAAGAAGACCCACACATAGAATAACTTTGAACATTGCTTCAATACGCTTATTATTATAATTGATTTACGTGTAGCTTGGTTTCAGGATTATAATTCACTATTAATCGAATTAATCCATACTATGAGCTAATTTGTACTGTATATTCGTCAGTCGAATGCAACTGTTTTTTCAGACACTGAACGAAGAGCTTGATTGAGAGCCTGAATCATTTCAGCGAATGTTTTATGATCATATTTCTAAGTATTTAATTCTATCAATGTAGTTTGTATGTGAGCGTATGTTGGTCTGAGCAATTAAGCAATCTTCAAGTTACAATAAATAATTTGGACGACTATAAAAATAGGATGTGAACAATTGTATATACTCTGATGCATCCATATCAAGGAAGATAATTTGTATGACCCTCGAGAAAGTTATATGGAAACTTCAGGTATTGCAAATTAAATTAGTAATGATTAATTTACATATAAAGTCAAAGACTGTTTAATCAGAGACTTACTTCAGATAATGATTGAAAGAAAGGGATTACTTTCATTCAGCTCTTCGCAATAAGATATAGAAGCAGAAGAAGAATAATAAAATAAGGCCGAAAATATATGAAAACGCTTTATCAATAACTATATCTTCCCCTATTCTTCAAATTGAGTATAGTCGTATTCATCTGAGTTCGATCAGCAGAATCATGAGCCATTTCTCTGAGAATAATCAGAAGATTAAACAAAAGGGTCAGTGCTTGTGAGGTCTGCTGAACTCTATTGTATAGAGGGACGGCCATTGGGCCGATACACATAAAAGATAACAGCAATGGGGAGAAAGTGCATGAGAAAGGCAGAAAAGAATGTAAAAAGCGAGTTGGCTAGCTATGCTCTTGGCTAATCATACAAGCAATGTGGTTTGGAATAATCGACATTCGCAAGCTCGCCTAAAAAGTAGGAGATCACATTTATCACGAACTTCGATATTGAGACAAATGTCAGCAAGTAAAATTCCAGTTTCAGCTTCAGAAAGTCAGAAGGGCTCAAGCGAATGAACTGCCTCAGTTTGTAGGTGAGCACGTGTCCATAGATATAGACCAGCAGACAAACTGTCGACTCGAAGATAACAACAATAGCCCTAAGTTTAATCCAGAAAGTACTCGATCTGCGGGAAAGCAACACAGGGGAGGCTATGTTCAGTAATCAAGACTGTCATTGTAATCCTATAGGCCACAAATATCAGCCTCGCGAAAATGTACTTGTGAATGACATTGAGAATGATGAAGCCGCGGTGTGATAACCGCCTTATTTTAATTGTCATATTATATTATTAGAGCGAGGCTAAGGTCTGTTTAATCCTACATTTCGAGATTTCTACCATTTGTAAGGGATGAGGACGAGCAACGTTAGTATGATATAGGTAGACATATTGTCGAAAAGGAAGAAGCATGCCGAATAGTTGAGCAGCTGTTTCTGTTGGGCGGAGGAGAGTGCCCCTTACTCTGTCATGTATTGCTCATACGCCGCAAAATTCAATATTATTTTAATGAAATAGCCTACTTTATGCAATGAATACATGCACTCCATGAACTCAGCAACCAAAACAAGGTCTTGTCCATTTCAGCGATCTCTCTCTTTCGTTTCAATATTTGGATACTGTAGGCAATCAACATAAGAGTGAGCAGACTGGTGACCACAAAGATTATTGCCTCGATGATGATACTCTTTGGACCCAAAGCCTCGAACAGACAGCAGACAGATATTTGTGAGTTATCCCCTTCTGCAATCAGACTCATCAATAAATAAAATATTAGGCGATAATAATTGGCGTTGGAATAAGGCATACAATTATTTATCACTTCATTCCTATTCACTATTTGTTACAGTACTCTTCGATGAGGGCGTTGCAATTGAGTTTCTCCAGGCTTTAAGAACTTAGCATTAACTGCCCAAGGAGCCATTACTTAAGTTGTTCGTTCACTTAAGAATTCAGGAGTGCATATATCAATTCCCCCCACTTTGTGCTGCTAATTTAACAGTTATGAGCTAATGACTTGATGGTTGTCTCGAACCTGTTGGCATGCCTACTCATTATCTATTTCCACTGGTCTTAGCATTGGCTTGAATTGAGCTGTACACTCCTACGAGTGTGCGGAGTATCGATTTGGCGACATTCAGATCGACTTAGTTGTTTGGATCGAAGTAGACATAGGCATTCGATGTGTCATTATTCTCATAAAAGCATTAATCTTCGACAATGTACCTAGCCAACAAGAGTGCCATACTTTCGTTGAGTTTGAAGGGATCGGCGAGCAAAACTTGTTGAATTTGGTGGTGGGTAATAGAGGATGAGTTTTATGGGGAATCGAAATACCGGATGAACTGATCTAAATCAATGCTATTGCCAATCAGCCGATACTTTATATACTCCGGGGTATCTTCCAGTTACTATAGTCCAACTTTCCTCATTTTCTTGGCATTTTATGCACATTTCGTATCAGACTTCGCCCTTCTATTCTAATCTTTCATCTATTTCGTATCGTGCATTTTCTCAGTTTATGTTTGGTTAGTATCTCCAACTCCATCTTGCTGCTCGTTCATTTTCGCAATAGAATTGCATGACTGATCTTATTTTTAAAGAATGGACTTCGTTTCTCTGTTAGAGTGTGTAGCACTGTCTGCACTTGTCATCACTTTGCTTTAAATTTGTAATCTTTAATGTTCGTTTGGCTTCCAATATGTTATAATTGTATTGAGGTAGTTTACCTGCTTCTCTAATTGTTTGATTTGTTCAGTTTTTAATGTCAGGCTGGATCTGTATTAAGAGTGAGTCGAGCTCATTTCTCTTTGGTGATGCGCTAACTGTGCTGATATTTTCGCTTCGTACTGCTTCTTTGAGGCTTATTGCTCTTGTTATAGAGTGCTGAGTTTGATGGTTAGCTACTAGTTTTTTACTTTGAGGTTCTTTGATAATTGCTTTGCTGAAAGGCCAGCATTCTATTTCGATAGTGCTAATCTTTATAAAAACTCTATGACTTTGCGATGCTCTTTATGTTGCTTTTTCATCTATCGAATTTATTATTTCAATGTGGCATTCTTTAACTTCAGCTTTTCATTGTTCCGCAGGAGCTCATAAAAAGCATAGGTGTCGATTTAGACACCTCTTTTGTTAACTAAATTATGGACCTTATCTGCTAGTCTTTTATTTTCATCCTGCAATGCCTATGAGTAGATCTTCAGTTAATTAAACTGCTCGACATAATTCGTCCTCTTCATCTGCGTGAATTGTTCGAATAGTTTGGCATAGTTTTATTTTAACTGGTCATATTGATTTTTGACTCCTGCCACAATGTAGAGACTATGACCTTCTGATGTCTGCCCGAGCCCGGTATAGTAGAAATCCTTCTGGAATTCCCTGTTCAGCTTGAGTGTGATGCTCTTATTTTTATTTTTTTGGGTCTGATTTTGCAGTTTCTTGATTGCAACCTACTTTTTGAGGCTATTATTCTCTGATTTCAGCTTGAAATTTTATTACCAGATCTCCTCTTTGCATTTATGGGTCTTGAAGCTCTTGGTGTGATGGAAAGGGTAGGAAAGTCGCTGCTCTAGTGTTGCTGCATCAGTGAGAGATTTTTTAATCGACATCTGAGTGACATTTTCTGTGTGCATCCTTTATAGTTTCTTCACCTGGGATGGGATATATTTGGTCTGCTTCGAGAGGCTCCTTCTCTTTTTCATGGTTGGCTGGAAAAGGTTATTATCATCTTGAAGTTCCTGCATAAAATTACTGATAAACAATTATTTTAATTTATGTTTAAATAAAAGATTATTTATCTCATCTTCTTCCTCTTGCTCTTTCCCACTTTCGGCCTTAGGTTCTGACTCTTGGGGCGGTGTGAGATCCTTTCTGGCCGGGGTAAAGTCCGAAGAATCTTTTTGCTTCTCTGTCTCTTGGCCCTCTCAAAAGAAGGACATCTTTTCCAGTGGGGGCAATTTGAGCGAGCTGATCGAAGGTCAAGCATTGCCCTTTATTTGCGATAATTCTCTTTCTGGCACCTGCTGTAAATTTGAGGGCGCAGATTCTCAATCCTTCTGGGAGAGTGAGGAGCCTGACATCATCGGTGATGGAGCCAACGACGGCAACAATCTTTTTGGAGTCTTTGGCTTTGCTCAAAATTCTGGTGATCCTGGAGACAGAAATTGGGTATCTGTTGAGCCGGGATTGATTAAGACGCTTGTGGATAACTTTATTGAATCTGGATTCGGTTCTTCTGTTCAAGAAGGCATAAAGCTGAGATAAAGAAATTCGCTACTTTAATGAGAGTCTTGAGGTAGGTGTTGGTGGATTTGGTGGGCTTGAACCCCCTGTTTGGAGTGCGGCCTCCCCGAACAAGATCAATGGCCATTGGTGTATTTGCAGATAATTAATTAAATATTAAATTAGAAATAATCAATATCGTTTAGCCTGACTTAATTCACAACTCATCTATTCCTTGATTGTTTTAATATTTGTGGATTTCGAAGGCAAGCTGTTTGAACTACTTGTAGGCAATAAAATTGAAGTAAACACAAACAATAGTGACGATCATCGTCGACATTTTGTATATCCCCTCGCTGCTCAGGTAGATCTGGTAGAGTCCAGATTTTATATTCACGATCATCTAAATTCTCAATCTATTTACTTCCAACAGCAAAAACCAGATCATCGACAGGCTAAATATTTCGTTGATAATGCATGCAAAGTATGAGAGCTTCCGAAAACAGTACCAATATACGATTGCACTAAATAAATAACCCACAGCTTTGCCTTGCTGACTGAATGCCAGGAATATTGCTTGTAGTAGTGCCAGAAATGCCAGGAAGATGAAGATATTGCAGAGAATATACATTTTGGCAGTTGGGGGTTCAATATACCGACACATTAACCAATTATATGATTAGGGAGCGATCTCGTAATAATAGAAACTGACATCAAAATTTAAAATTTATGCACTGGCATATTTATTTAGGCTGCTTTCTTTCTTGTTTATTTTTGGCACCAATAATTATTGTTCTGCATATATTTTCATTTTTATGATGTTCCTGCTGTGAATAGATCTAACTTTTTGAACATTTAGCTCTTGTGAATAGGCCTGCTGGTAGCTTCTTTTGATCTTATCAGTATATTTTAGCTGCTTCTCAAGGACTGTCTTCTCAATGGCTGGCAATCGATGAAGCTTTGATTCTTAAAATTAGATATTAGAAAAGATGCAGTTAAAAATATGATCCTGAGAGTCTTTATCCTTATTCTTCGCTCACATTTCACAGCAATCAAAGGGAGGATAGCCCACGAACTTATTACTTGCTAAGTAATGGCTCTTTGATGCGCATTAAATCATTCATACAGATAATATAAATATATACGTGAATTGCAAATAGTGTATTCGTGCGGGGAGTTATTTTATAAATTAGGTTAACTTGAGCGCATTAGATTCATGAATTTAATTTATTTTTAATAGCAAAAATAAAGAGATTATATAGATATCAACAATAGGCTTCGAAGCCTTGGTTTGGTGTTTAAGTCCAAGGCTTTCATTATAGCAGCTGCGCCACGTAATTTAAATTTTCACAGGAAATTTAGGAGCCAAGAAAACAATTCGATGCAGTAAGGATCACACTATCCTTTTGAAATTGGAATTCAGGCAGCCAAGTCATTCTTTTTGAAGCTGTTTTCATGAAGCGATTCCGCAAGGGAGACTCAAGCTCTTTCTCGGGTCAGAAGAGCTGAATAGAGCCCCTGATAGATTATAAAATATAATGGCAAATAAAATTAAGAAAATGCGATATGCGATGTCAATAATCATTGACATTAATCAGCCCTTTTATTCATAATAGCCTCCCTCATTCTGTTAACGTCCTTCTTCCCTGGGTGCTCCCCTTGCTTCAGGGCAATACTGGCTCCAACCTTTTTCCACTCAACATCTTTGTTCAGTTTACTTGCTTCTTCACGTGTGCTTTTCTCCTTCTGAATGTTTTACTATTTTCGCTCAGACTTCTCCTGGTTCTTTTTCGTCATAAATCCTTCTAACTACACTCTCCCAGCCTACTTTCTCTTCAGTTTGTTTTCGTATTCCTCATTCTAAATCAAATAAGTAGTTACTGCTTTGGATCTTAATCCCTCTTGGATGCGCTCTTCTTCATCCCGAATCTTTCGAAAAGTTTCCTCATCTTCATTGTTAGAAGAGTAGACATGGCCATTAGGAGCGTCGGATTGAGCTGGTTCTACTTTATATCAAAATATACATGCGAAATCAAAGTCGTCATCATTGTTGTTCTTTAATTCAACAACAGGAGAGGCTTATTAAAATTAGTTTGCAGAGGGGGTTTCCTGGGGCTGAACTGCATTTTATCCTTAGTCTTCAAAAAAATTTTCGTCCATAGAGTCTCTTTCTAATTTAAAGTTGATTTGATTAAATGTGCCCTACCTTTTAAATCGTAAAACGCAAAATCGACTGACGCCTTTACCAATTCAGACATTCAAAAATTATGATTACACATCCATTATTAGTCAGCGATGACAGTCTCTAATTTATAGAAACTCCTAATATTATTTATATTATTTATCTAATAATAATCATTTTTTTTATCATAATCATGATTGCTAATATTGTTAATATATTTAATTTTATTAATATTGTTAATATTATTAATATGATTATTGTTAATATCGGATTGAATCGTTATAATTGAAATATGAATTCAGGAAATATACTCATCAGAGATCATTATCTGAACTCAACGATGAAAACATAGGACGGGCCAGCATTTAACAATTTGGGGAATAAGCCAAACCAAAGTTACATTCCACCTCGGGAATCAAGCTGGGGTCATTATAACGAGTAATCAAAATGGAAAAATGGCACAAATGCGGAACTGGAGCGAGCCAAAGCCGAATCCAAGAGGTTGACTCGGGCCTATACAGATGAAAATCGACTCAACAAAAAGATCCTAGGATACCAAGCTGTTAACAACTAGTACCATGAAGCCTTAAAGTTAAGGAATTTAGACCTGAATGTACAGTTCATCTTATCTTAGAATAAATTAGTCGGACTCGCCACAGACAACCAAGTCCTCAACAAAAAAATGGAAACGGACTATCTCCGTAACTTCCAAGACAAGGACAATATCATTCGAAAGTATGAAAGCCAAACCTAATAAATTCTGCATTATAAAAAAACAATAAACGAGCTGCTTTCCCTCAAATGCAAAATGGAGGAATAAATCCTGCAATTAAGGTTTGTGATCGAAAATGAAAGCGATCGTTTCAATCTGTAAATCAGGGAGCAGGCAATTCGAATGGAAGGAGTCGAAAGGTCAACTCGTTTGACTATTGAGGCCAAAGATCAGGAAATATTCCAGTTGAGGAATCGCATCAGAATCTACGAAGATTAGAATAAGCGCGTCAACGACGAAAATAGAACACTTCATCTTAATAACAAATAGTATTAAAATAAAAGGACTTTATAAAATTTGAGTCAAATTCATCATTTAGACTCACAAACGAAGTCCCACCAAAAATAAAATGCAGACTCCAGTAACATACCCATACAAAGATAATTGCAGAACCAGAAGCATTTTAACGATAAGCTGCAGAAGGAAGTGAATTAGCTGAAGAAAAAGCTGTTCAAAAACGATAAAAAATTCGTTGATTTAGCTGGTGGCTTAAATGAATATGCAAATGAAGATTAAGATTAAAATTTTAATGAAGATTTAAACTATAATTAAACCGGATAAAGGCAAAATCGGGCAAAAAATCAAATCCAAAATCAAAATCAAAGGTAAAATAAATAGATTTCAAGCAGCCCTCACAAATTATAAGCTTTTTAGCTATCGTCGTCTGATGGCTATGTCAATTCCATAAAAACTTTACGAGATGGTATAAATAAATAAGTCTTTAATGTGTTTTTTAAAAGCGTCCGTGATGGCGAAAAACATAAAAGTAACAGCTTGGTAATATTCATTTAAAACTGGAAACACTTAGACATTGATCGTCTTGAGCCTTATGTTGAATCATACTTTGGGTCAAGAAATAGCCTAAAAGATATGTACAAAGCTAAAAAATAATCAGGCTCTCTGCCTTCCAACACTCTCATGACAAAAAAGATTGAATAATGCATTCCTCTGCATGTAGGCTCGAGGAAAGGCCGCAGCTAAATAAACTAATGGATTTTATCAACAATCCAATTCACAAAGAATCAAAGAGAGGCTTCTAAAAAGAACATAAATAACTTACTGTTGTTTTTGTTTAGATTGCTCACAATTCAATATCGAATTAGCTATCCAATGCAAGGCAAGAGTTACAAAATCGACAGCGATGTTGAGAATGAGCTGCACCACGAAATAGTAAAAGCTATCGACTATATCGCCAAATTCAAATGATTTATGTAGCTTATATATATTACTCATGGTGATAATTTATGTAGCAATTGATTAATTAATTGAATATAAATTTTAATCACCGTATTCATTCAGAGAAGACAGCGTTGGAATAGTTTATGACAAACTTGCGATTTCGAGACATTGCTTTCGTGCATATATTTTTATGACAGCAAAAAAGAGAGAACCCATTTAAATCTTTTTCGAAAGTCCATCCTGCAAGAAAAGCACATGAGAAATGCGCTCTCTTTTTGCAAGTTACGCAATGAGAAACCCTATCTGTTTCGAATCCACACAATGAGCATAATTACAGAGATTGATGGCTCGAGAAATTGGGATGGATAACGATTTGCTCATTTTAAACCTTCCAAACATTATTGGTTATTGCACAAAACACATGAATCCGACCTTGAGGGATGGCCATCGAAAGAAGCCCAGTGTTGCCACAATAATCGCACTCTTTAAAACTTAGCTTATTTGTTCTCTTGTTTTCCTCATCAATACAATTTTGGCAAGTGTATACCCTTGTTTCGGCATCTTCGGCAAAGAGAACCTCCCCCTGAAAGCATAACCGATGAAATCTCGCAAAACAGCGTGAGCATCTGACAAACTGATTAGCCTGCTCAGAGTAGTAACTGCAACACCCTAAGCACCCCACTGCTAAATTTGAAAACTGGTTCTTTTTTATATGTTTGCCTAAATACTTTCTATACTATTTTATCTACTATTGCTTCGATTTCAACTTTGGGAATCGCTCTGGATGATCTTATTTCTAAAAGCGGTCCTGGCTCTGGAAGAATGTCAGCAAATTAATATGAGTAAATTTCTCTGTGACAGCTTTGCTCACCAATTTGATTGTCATCCTCTAACTATATTTACTCACTAAATATTCAGCCTATTGTTGTAGCATATCTGCGTTGCTTTGTTAGTCAAATCTTATTTTCTCGTTGAGTTTAGCAATATTGTGCAAGAGTTACGCATTGTTCAATTTTAGCGCTAGCTTCATGACAATAATTTCCTTATCGATTTACCCTCTGTTTTTCACATTCCTTTGATATTTCGCACAATATTAGTTTTCTACTTCATTAAATTTCTACAGTAAATACTATCTTTGAATCAGTAGCTCACATTCAACTTTCTCAACTTATATCGAGGCAGTCTGCTATCTATCACTTTCATCTTCCTCTCTGTTATTGTAGCAATAGATTTTAATATTGTTTACTAGTGAGTTGGTCACTATTTTAGGATTTTTGCAGTGATTTAGTATTTGTACCAAATACAAATACCGATAGACATCGACAACTGAAAAATAGGTCTATTAATTTTGTTTTGGATGATTATTTTGGCTTAGTATCTGTTGCTAAAACTATTTTATGGAATCTTCGTTAATTGTTTGAAAGTATTCATTAATTTCTTGATCGAAATATTTTAACAAATGCTTATACTTTTCCGAATGTGTTAAACTTTCTGAAGTTATGGTATTATACATTAATGGGGTTTTATACTTTATTTATGGATACTGCTTAATTTATGGATTTTACTTAAGCACATTTTATGAGCTGGCATTTGAGTTTGATGATTAGCTTCTATTATTAAGTATTTTGTTTCTTTTGATTTATCTTTTCGTTATTTTTTTAGTTTTATGCTGAGTGTTATTCGCCATTTCGAATTTCATTTTTGTAGGAAGCGAACGATTTGACAATGAAGAAGAAGATTGTAGAGTATTACTACTTTGCTCATCTTCGAATATATTGTCGAGTATTTCCTTCATTTTAGATCAATTATAAGAGTGGAATGTTTTTTAGAATTTCATTTGGCATAATGAAAAATTGTTGATATTAATACTTAAGTTTGCAGAGGGAAATTGCGTGATAATTTTTACAAGTATACAAACTGTAATAAATACAAAAATAAAACAAAGCGATTTGTGTGTGATTCAGAGTAATGAGAGCTCTGCTAGCTGGCTGAGATCATTACTTGGATAGTTTGCTCTTAATTTGTTTTGACAAATACTCCCTGCTCATTCGATCGTAGGCATCCTTCTTTATGAGATTCCCTTCCAGGAGGTAGTTAATGACCCTTGAAGCCAGCCTTGTATCTTCGTCTGAACCAGCTAAAGAATCTACATAATTTTGAATTATTTTGTTCTTGTTTTGAAGGAGAACCCTCTCTAGATCGAGATAAGAGTTTGCAGAGCCCAGGACTTTGGAAAGTTAATCGCTGGCTCCTTCGACTTATCGAACTTCTTTAAAGAATAATAGGAAATTCTGGGTGATCGCCGCGATATTCTCGTGCTATTGCTCGAAGAGGCTTTTGATGTCTTTATTGCTATTGATATTCTTAAGCTACTTCATCTTTTATGACATGTTTTCGACTTCTCTCATCAGGCTCGAGTAGATCAAATAGCCAATGTATTTAGCATATGTGTAGTCTTGCTTATAGACCTCAAGGATCAGCTGATTTATCTGTAAGATCTTGCTATGGCTCTTGGCTAAAATTTATACACGCATAAATGGCACTCCGCGACTCGTGTTCACTGCATTGTTATTGTCGGAGCTATCTATCGACTACATTTAATATATTTTTTATGATTCTATTTTATCTGTAGTTTAGGTCTGTAAAGAGGGAGGGCTCAGCCTTTTTGGATCATTTTACGCAGTTCTGGAAACCATAATTGGAATAATGGCTTCATTCGAATGCAGGCTGTTATTATGAATATTCGCATTCATATTTATGCTCGAGTTGTTGCTTATATTGTACGAGAATCTGTTGTTTGCAAATTACGGCTGCATGTTTCTTGACATCTGGTTAAAGTACCGGTTTCCATTTAGCTCACGCTCTTCAAATTTGGCAGGAGATTTTCTATTCATCAGTTGAGCGTTTGTCTCATTAAACTGCGGCTGTAGATACTGGGGGTTTGTCGGAATTATATTCTTGGGACTGTTAACGTTGCTTATGCTGATAACTGGTGAATCTGGATTGGTGTGAGTGATGGTGTTGCGATAGCCAGGATGGTAACTCGAGTTGTAGCTGTAGACTCTCTGGCCTTGGGCACTATTTCGCATGGAGGATCGGAGTTCTCCCCCGACACTCGGGATTATTAACTGTTTTTTATTGATCAACTCTCCTTGATCTGTGATCTGGTAAGTCTAAAACAACTACTACCAACTGATCCTGCTGCGGAAATCCTTGACAAGGCATTTCCGAATGAGCTACTCGAGACTCTTCGAGATTTTTATCTGGGGAGGAAATGCCAGTTCCTCCACTTCGAACACTTTTATGAGCGAGGCAATGGTCTTCGATTAGAATGGGCACTTCCCGAAGATCATTTGGTAAATGACAACCCCTAAAGACCATATATCTGCTTTGATCGAGTAGATCTCACCCTTGAGCACTTCCGGAGCCATATATAATGGCGATCCGAGCATTGTGCTTGATAGATCGTCTTTATCCCCCAGAAGCTTGCAGAAACCGAAATCCGCAATCCGAACCTCATTGTTGTGAAATAGAATATTTTCAGGTTTCAAATCTCGGTGCATGATGTTTCTCCTTGCCAAGATATGGAATGCTTAGAGAATCTGCCTCAGATAATTTAGTGTCGTTTTTTCACTCAGCTTCTTTTAGAGCTGCAACATGCGGCCAAGAGTCCCTCCATTGCAGTACTCATACACGAAATAGAAATTATTCGATGTCTTCAGCATGTCGACGTACTTGACGATGTAGCTGCATTACTTATTGATGTCAGAAAGTATCTTGATTTCATTGATCATGAACTCCTCGAGCTTGGGAATGTCATGGAATTTTTTAATCGGAATAACCTTGATGGCCACCTCAACGTTGGTTTTCACATTGATTGCTTTATAAACTTGCCCGTGCATTCCTTCGCCCAGACTTTCCCGAAGCGAATAATCATCAATCATTTTTTTCATTGAGTGATAACTTCACGGCACCAGAGAATTATTTAATAAAACGCAATTTTATATTTTAAGAATAAAACATAGAATATGCGAGTATCGTCATCTCTGACCCACTCAGAATTTTGATATCATCCCTAAAGAAGCAAACTTTTGCCACTCGAGGAATCCCTGCAGCGTAGCGTGCCAATACTATTGCGTATGCAATTCAAATGCAGATATTCATTTTATTACTAAACTTCAGTCAATTAAAAATCAATTTATATCAGTTTATTTGTGAGTATTTCATTATTATCTTATTAGTTATGTTTAATTTCTGTTGTATTTTTGTTTATTTAATTTTATTCTGTTATTTCAGTTTATGAAACTGAGAAATTTGTACACATATTTTAATTCCGAAATCGAACTGCTTATTCGGAATAATCAAAGTATTAACTCTAAGTTTTTACTCTTTTCAGCATTCACAGATTCAGAAGTTAAATTGAATTAGATTAACATAATAGTGATAAAAATAAAAAAGCCATAAATATTATTTGGATAGGAACTACCCTGATTATATTCACAATTTTACTTTGACTGAAACGGATGTCAGTTTTATGATACCTAATCCAAATGCGAAATAATATCATGGCCACGAAATGATCCTAGACTCAATATAGTTTATATTTTTCTCTTATAGGCACTCTTGTTCGATAATTATCATCGAATCAACCATCTATATTTATTTGCGAACCGAATCTTTTCTAAATTTGAACTTTTTTGTTGGGCTCGAAGTATTCTATTTTTTCTATTTCGATTTCTTTTTCGGGGGAAGTGGAGGGAGAGAAGATGGGGGCTTGGAACACGAAGGATATGAAGGAGATACAGGAGATGCAGTAGACACAGGAGAAGTATTCAATGAGGAGGCAAATCTATAGGTTTGTTGTTTTTGAAGCTAACTCGCATTTCTGAACAATCCTATCTTTTTATTCATGAGTTTGCTGCAATTTTAATTTCCTTGCAGTTTCGTCAATTCCTTTACATTTTAAGTATTTGAATGACTGCTTAAATTTGAACTATACTCGAGCACTTCGTCCCGTCCGTCTTGTTCGTGTTGTCTGTGTTGTTCGTATTGCCGGATGCCCTAATTTTGCACAAATTAAAACTTCCTGCCCTTATTGAGCTGCAAGCGATCAGAATAAAATGAAGTCTCGGAGTTAGGTTCATTAAGTTTAATCTTTCGCTACTTTTGGTTGAGTATTCTTTGCTGGAGGAGCAATGATTCATGCATATGCTGTATTTCTCGCAGTTGCTCTTATGTCTTCTTTATAATCCCTAAACTTCTCGAAGCCGTCATTTACTTCAGCTGTAGCATTTGATAATTTTGACTAAAATCATCGCGATCTAAATACACTTTGTCGATTTTGAACCCTTGGATATTTTAAAGTGCATGAGTGACGTAATTTATGGATTGATCGAAGTTTAGATTCAAAGGATAAGATATTGAATTGCTGGCATCTTTGGGTACTTTTGGAGCTAGAAATTATATGAGGCTGTTTATTATTTCGGATTAGGTTGCGATTTTTAATGAAGGAAGAAGGCTCTGTAAACTCATTATTGAGCAGTTCTAATTAATCCAAGTCTTGGCCTTCCCCTCAGAATTAATTCCAATCATAGCCGGCTGAACATAGAACAACCCAAACTTTTGTTATAGAACAATTAGTGCAGTCGCAACATCTTTGATGATTAAAAAAGTTTCAGGCTTGGATAGAGAATATATTTAATTGAGCTTCGACATTCGTTAAACAATCACAAATACTGATATATTATTATTGCATAGCCCTTGCTTTTTAACACCATACTCGTACAACTCAACGACACAGCTTTATGAGGGCAGCTCCTATCTCCACTGCAGATATTAATTGATTCGCTTTGCCTTCATATCTGTGAGACTTTCGTGTTTCTACACTGATTTCAGTGTTGTTTTATTGTAAATGACTGATTTGTATGCATTTTATGTTATTATGGACCAATTGCTCTCTTAAAATGAAGATTTATTGCCCATGCAACGAAAATCAATTATAAACTTATAATTGAATATATACATAAATTTATCGAGCCTTTTGATATTCAAACCTTATTATTTAATCAACCATTTTATTTGATAGAACATTTTATTTGATATACCACTTTATTTGATACACCTTTGTATCCTAAGATACTTAAATGAGCATACATAGAAGATAAAATTAAATTGTAAATCATTGGGGATATGAACAATCACAAACGAAGAAGGAAGGCAATAATTGTAGGAAATATACTATCGGTTGTCAATTGCATCTTTTATGTCTTCGGGGCCTTGAATTAGTGGCCTTTCGTGGCTGATGAAGACGAATCTTTAAGTTCGATCCTCTATGTGATCGGATCGGTGTTCTTCATTATCGTTTCTGTGAACGATGCTTTCTTGAAACCTATTTTCAGCTTTATTCGCCCTCATAGAAATATCGGGGCCCTTGTTGAGTTTGTTGTATTCATATCAAACCTGCTCTATCTTATTGGTTCATGCATTTATACTATCGACCCAATTGATGCTGTGGGACTGAATATCTTCGTTCTTGGATCCGTCGTTCTGGTCATCTCACAGGTCATTGCCATTTGGGGGACGCTTCATAAATCAGCATATACTGATCCATATCATCGAACTGTGGCAAGCATCAAAGGGTTTAACATTATTACGGCCCTCGTATGCCTAATCGGGGCTGTGATGTACATTATAGGGGGGGCTCATTTATCAAATATAGGACACATAGACCAATGTTCTGATTGGTATTATCAGCGATAACATTGGCGGTGCGTTGTTTATGATAAACGGAATTATGACAATCAGAAGTCCAGATTAAAGGCCCATCTAAGAAGTTTATGAAAAGCTGTGATCAAACAAATATTGCCCAACCTATAACAAGAAGATCTAACATCAATGATGCATATAATCTATCTTGTGGGAATAATACATACGCATATATATATACGCAAATATATATACGCATATATATACGTAGGCATATATATATATATACGCCCGAATGAGCATTCCAGAATTGACTCAGAATAAATACCGATACAAGTAATATAAGCTTCCATGAATTCTTAATTCTATTACTTATATATATTATGTTCGGCATCCAAAGGGTAATCGATGAATATTTTCACGCAATCGGAAGTGGCAAATAATGGAAGGTCTAAGCAACAAGTAATAAAGTGGTCGCAATCAATAAGTACTCCAATGAGCAATTCCTTATTTATTAAATCCCATCAAGCGAAGATCATCCGAAATTGGAAGAATACCTTTGCAGACAAATCTACAATCTACCTAACACACCTAAAATAATACTGCTTAACAGTCAGTTGGATTCTTGTAGGAATAAGCTTCTGCTCGTCTAAAACTCTTTTTGTGATTTCTAAAGAATCATAAGAATGTGTAAGTCTGACAGATAGTTGCTGATATTACTCAGTAAGTGTATCCGTGCAATTGATATGCTTTCGAAGAAGTATGGCTATTTCGGAATAACGGAGCAAATGATAGAAGGCAGAAGAGATCAGAGTTTGCTCATTTGGGTGAACTAAAATAAACTCAGCAATCTACCATAATATCCGATTCGATAAAATGACTTGACTTTGGAATTTAGCAGCAATAAATGCATATAATCCTCAATCATTAGCCAAATTCACAACTTAGTACAAAAGTATAATACTAATTTCGACTACAGGATTTTAACGAACAATGAGCTTTTAACATTTCAATAGTCCATCCATAAAATCGAGCAACTTCTCGAAAGGAGTGACATTTCTTCACCTTCACAGCCTTCAAACTTATTAAAGATAAAGGAGGAACCAAGCTCAAAGAAAGTCACCCACAAACCTGAACTAAAATTCAAGCCAAATTATCAGCATACTCTCAAAATAAAAACCTAGCATCACTACAATCACAACGCAAGAGTAAAATATGAATCCTAAACTCCAAAATAAAGAAACACATAAAATACTTTTAAGTATGGCTTCGAATCCATGAAAGCACAAACATTTACTCCCAAAAATGATCGGGAAAAGAAGAATCCATTTAAATATGTCAGCTAAATGCATCAGTATAAGAGTTAATACTCAAGTGGTTCAAGGAGACAAGAGATACAAAGTGAAAGAGAATCGAATAATTAGAGCTGTCACAACATTTTAAAGACATCTGAACAAATCAAAAGCGTAGAGAATCTGAAGAATATTTTAAATGATATCAGAAATAAAAAGATCGAAAGTGCGAAGGCGCCTTTCATCATATTAAAATCAAACTACCAAAGAAAAGCAAGCGCATCTTCCACAAACTCCGAAGTTTGCGATTCAGGGTTTTAATTTTCGAACAGTGAGCAATAAAAATCGAAGAATAGTTCGACAGCTGACAAATTCAGAGGGGCAACTGAAAATCTATCGTTAAAAAGCAATCAAACAGAGTTCCCAGTTTTCAGCAAAAAGATACTGCATAAATCTTCATCATATGATATCTCGCACGACCGCCAAGGTGATCACATAAAATGCAAAAATCGTGAGAAGTTCGCAGTCAAGGTCTCCAAGATTATTCACGAGTGCAATGATGATATGATAGCACAAACGCCAAGTCCATCTCATCGTTCGATAAATGCGAGTCTGAAGACTAACAATAACTCTACGCTGAGTAAGTTCTTGGAGAGCGAATTCGAAGCTGAACTGGATAATCTTTTGAAGTCACAGATCTTCGAGGAGTCAGAACTATAATAGGATAAGATAGAGCAGGAACTCGATACCATTTTGTTTTGCTGATTGTTTTGTAAATTCTACTAGAGGATTGTGAATAATATTAGGAGTATCTATTGAAAATGATTTATTATGTGTTTAATGCAATTGAGTATTGAATTTAAGCATTTGTGAAAGGTTTAGGATGCACATTATCCGAGCATTATGCAGAGATTGCCGCACATTATAAGCCCGCGATTGGCAGATGATTGCATATTAATGTATATTTATATGATTATTTGATTATTATTTGATTAGATTGTCATTGATTGACATTATGATTGAAGGCGAATATAAGAATATACGTACGCAGATGCATGAGGCTCTCGCCAAATACAACATCAAGCAAGTTGATGTGGCGAGAGAGGCTGGAATCAATCACTCGACACTTTCTCTCTGGCTGCAGGGCTCAGTCAAAGGAAACTATATTAACATCGAGGGGGATTTAGCAGAGTGGCTGGATTGTCTCTATTCAGGAAAGCCCAGATACACAGCTCTCAATAAGGCAATCAACAAAAAGTTTAACCTCATCCCCAGCGCCTTGAGTTTCGAACAAAAGCGGCCGGTCGACATCGAAGAGGATCTGATACCAATCCACTTGGAGTTGGAGCCCGATGGCAAAAAATATAAATAGATGTTTTGCTGGAATGTCAACGAGCCATACTTCACGCCCGAGTAGTATGTGAGGCTCCTAGTTACTGAAAATACGCTCCTTGTACCCTTTTAAAACCAAATTATCGACACCATCAAGAAGGCCATCAGCAATCACCGCATCTTCCGGTCCAAGAAAGAAGAGAGCCTCCGCATATTCGAACTCGACATCAAAGTCGATAACATTTGCCTGAAGGACCGCTTCGAGTGGGATATCAATGACACATCGAATTCCCCTGAAGATTTCGCCTATAGCATGGCCTCATAGCTGAATTTGAATGGTGAATTTGTTGTAAAAATAGCGCATCAAATCCGATAGCAGTTATAGTACTACCGCCGCAATAACTGCCAATCTTTCAATTTCCAGGAGACTTCCCAGCGGTCTGAGTAGCAAAACGGAAACATCAGCGAATTGATGGACATGAAAAAATCGACACGCAATTTAATATCGCTTTCGGGGTAGTTTGCCAATCATGAGATATAGAAAGTATCTACCTAAAATTATATCCGCTACGGCTATGGAAACGAGGAGGATTGGGAGCCTAAAATTTAGATCTTGGACGCTGGAGAGGTCCGCAAATTTCAAAGAGAGTAATAACGCAAGAACAGATACACGAGAAGATTAACAAGATGATCAAACCATGTATCCTCATATCTGATCATACAACATTATGCAGCATATATTTAGTAGATCCATTAATTCTGTATTTAGCTTGTCCATACTCCGAATTGCCGAGACTCTGAATTGCCGACTCCGAATTGCCGAGACTCCGAATTGCCGAGACTCCGAATTGCCGACTCCGAATTGCCGAGACTCCGAATTAGCATACTGTTATTCCGATGAATGCGAGTGTAATTAGTATTAATTTAGCACATAATGCCTCACTTATAATAAATATCCTTGCATCTTGACAGTAGCCGATGGATAGCCAGCGCCGCACAATCCGCAGCAATCTCTACATCTTCGAAGGTACCCTTTATAGTAACAAAATAGGATAATTCAGGATCATTGACGCAAAAATTCGAAATAGCAAAGGATGCCTGAAAATACTACCATCGTGCCTTGTCGATTTCGTTTACTCCAGCACTGTATACTTGTTTGTCAAAATGGGGACGCTCTATGTCTATGCATCGAAGAGGAGCTACTTGAATTAAATTGAGAAGCCTATGCATTTTTACAACTTGAACACAACCAAGTTTGTTCTAAATGGGAATAAAGGCAAAGGGCAGAAGGAATAGGATCATATTGTGGTGAATGGACTGGTGAACAGCCTCATTCTATACGCTAGGAACAATTCAGAAATTGCAAAACTGATGTAAGTCTTAGAATTCAACCAGAAGTAAATACATGCAAAGACTGTTTTTCCAAAAAGATTCAGCGAAATGGAGTACAGAATATCCGAACAACGGAAGTACTAAGCCGGAAAGGTATTGCATTGATCGCTTGTACGCTGTCTGATAACTTTACGTAAGATTATAACCATTGTTCAAATATTAAACACTAACAAAGTAACACTCGATAATAAATAACAAAGGTCAGAACCGCAGGTTTTTGGTCACGGCCGCATTTTTATTGATGGCTCTATTTTCATTTGTGTATATCTTCGCAGATTCGTCATTGAACAACTTTTGGGCGTGGTGAGAGTATTGATCATTGGGCAGTACTTTAAATATCTGGATTTTCCTCTCCGCCATGCAGTGATGTTCCTGTGGTCTTCTGCGCACGGGAGATGGCGGGGTATTCATAGCGATGGGGGATAGTGGCTCGAATGCGGCGATCGGGTGACGGCCAATTTGGTTATCCATGCTCAAATTTAATATTATATTTATTTGCTATGTGTGCAATAAGCATTGTTTTATAGCATTATTCTAACTGAATAATGTGATGACTATATCGCAGCTAATTAATACAACCATACTTACACATATACACATATACACATATAGATATACATTTATATACATACCAACAGCAGAATCGATCAGGCCCCGAACCGAGAAGAATGATTAAAATTAAACTACTCCAGATTGTTAAAATGGGTGAATTTTCGTTAGGTGTTGTCCACTTACACTTGCTCATCTTCAAATGTCTTGTTCTTGAGCTCAAATGAGTAATCTGCTATGGTCTTCGCGCTATTTATGTTATTGCCGAAGCTCGTGGCGATATATCGCTTTCCAATTTTCAAGCTATTATCCTATGAGATGCTCTGATTGTTGATGTTGGCGTGATGCTTATTTAAAGATAGGCTTCCTCTGTTTGGCTGTCTGTCTTCGTGGGTTGATAGGATGTTATTGGCTGTAGTCCGAATGTTGTTTTTCATTTCGTAGCTGCCCTTATTCGGACTCTTGCTGATGCTGTTATGAATACTTCTGCCGCTTTTGATGCTGTGGTTCCTGCTTTGCATCATGATATTGTTTAAGGGCTCGTTGCTTGCATCCCTGTCGGCCATCATCTCCCCCAACTGATGCCTCAAAGCCTCTATCTCGACGCTCTGCAGGACCATAATAGCTAGGACATCCTCCACCCTCTTTTTGAGGGAGTCGCTACATGCATAGAGCAGCCTCATTTCCAGAATTTCCTCCTTGAGGGCAATATTTAAATCGGATAGCTTATCAATTTCTCGGTTCAGCTTCTTGATCTTGGACTCCCAGAACTTGATCTTCTCTTTTTAAAGATTTAAGTCATAGATGTTTTTCTTGAGAGCGTAGTTTTACAGAGTGAGCTGCTCGATCCTGCTGTTCAGAGTGTTCATGTTGGCAGCTGATGCCGAGAGACCCTCTAATTTGTTCTGAAGGGCCAGGATGTTGCCGTGATAGGTCTGCTGTTGTTTCTTTGAAGATTTAAGCTGCTACTTGAGCTCGATCAGCTTGTTTGTGATCACCCTGCTGCTTTCAGTGAGCTACTTGTTCTTCTGTTCCAGCAGTTTAGACTGCGCTCTCAACTATTTGAGTTATGACTATAATGCAGTGTCATTCCTGGTGGTGTTGATACTCGCTTTGGCCTACAGCTATTTGATTTGTTGATTCAGATTAGATATGATGGCCTCTAACCTTTGAATTTACTTGGTGTTGTCTCTCTCTGTGTCTCTGTTCCTATTTCTATTTAGACTGTCATTGCTATCGCGCATGTTCAGGCTGGCTGCCTGATGGTAGTTGGTACCAATAATAGTATTCTTATAATGCTCGAGTATTTGGTTCAAGCTGGCGATCTCCTTATCCTGAATGTTCATGGTTTCCTCCAGCCTTTTCACTTATTTCTTATTGTGTGCGACTTCCTATTTGGCCAGTTTACACTATTACTGGAGAGCATGCAGTTTTATCTCAGTTGACCTGAGCTATTCTGTGAGTTTAGTGTTCTTTTAGTTGATTGACCTCAGCTCTTTGCTATAGTCCTATTGATACTTGGATGCGAGCTGTTGTGATTGCCGGTAGTGCTATATCTATGATCTGTACCGCTCTATTTCAGCCCAATAGTGCTATTTCTACTGCTTGTAATGCTATATTTCTTGCTTATTAAGATGCAACTGCTGCTTGTATCCGGCCACCTATTCTTAATGTTTGTTCATGTTCTGTTCGTATTTATTTGAGGAGTTCAATTGATTATTTTGTAGTCCATTGCATTACTTCATATACTTACTCTCCATCTCGTGGTACTGCTTGGTCATCTATTGCCTCTCTATATTGACTCGTTCAACGATTCCCTATAGTTTGCCCAGATCCCGTAAATATTGCCCTTACTTCTCACTCATGTTTTTGACGATGTGCTCGTACTCCCGCTATTTGCTCATGAACTATGCGCTGACTTCATTGACCATCTTCTCTAGCTCATCGATTCTCTTTTGGAGGAAAGTGCACTTGCTGTTGGAGTTGTCGATGACCCGCAATCTTTGTTGTTCTCGTTCGTGTTCGGCCTGGATGTTAGAGATAGAGTTGATCGAGTTGAGATTGCGATAAATCTGGGAGTTGCTGGTCGCAAGTTAGTTTGTCTCGATGTGCAGGTTGCGCAGTTCCAGTAATATTTAGTGATTGCTATTCCTCATGAATAGCTTCAACTCGGACAGTAACTCCTACAAATTCTCGTACTGTCTCTTTCCAGTTTGGTCCCGATGGATGACCAGCAAGTCTTGCCTCTCCCTCCAGTTCTTGCCCTCGACACCCATTTCGTGAATGTCAGTCAGTATCCTGGTTTGTTCCTTGCTCAGATTGGTGTCCAGGTAGCCGTAGAGTCTCTAAAAATGCTGCTCTTCTTGTTAAATAAGCATGCCAATCTTGTTGAAGAGAAGCGCATACTCTTCCGCGTTCCTATCTTCGGCCCTCTGGGTGTTTTTGGCATTAAGGACTAAGATACTGTTGGTGGCGTTTTCCTTTTATTTTTCAAGTTTGGTCTCTAACTACTGAATGGTTTATTGCAGGTGATGGACATTTTTGTTACTACTGAGCAGTTCGAGCTTGTATTTCTACAAAACTGTCTGGAGCTGGTGGAGCTATTGCTATTGCTGGTTCACAGTTTCGCGGTGATTATAGCAAAGCTATTCGTATTAATGGATGTAGCTGTCGAGCTATTGGACTGCCCTGTTGGCCTACTGCTACTTATCCGCCAGCTTGTTTAGGGCTTCTTGGTATTCCTGCTATGTGATATGTTGGTTGGTGCTATTGACGGTCATCGCGATAATCTTCTGCTACGCCAAGTAAACCTATTGCTATAGCTATTCGACTTGTTTGCTTTGCGATTACTGCAGTCTGCTGATCTATGCCGTGAAATAAGCCTCAGACTGCTTTTGCTGTTCCCTGATGGCATTATTCATCTTTTACTGCCACACTCCATCGGTATTTCTAATACTGTTGGCATTTGCTCGCTGCAGGGAGGATATTTATTGTTAGAGCTACCCAACCTGCTTATTCTTGGCAGCAATGGCGTTGCTTTTCTAAATGTTAACTGATTCGAGCTATCGAATGGAGGCTTCCAACTATTGGATAGATGCCTGTAATTATTGGATGTGAATCGAGTGGCTATGCATACTATTCTTGTTATTTGTTTATATTATATGATTCAGATGCTCGATGTGGCCACTCATTTGCTCACTACGTTTTGTGGCTGTTCTAGTTTGGGTATTGGCTTCGTTTAGTTGCTGCTGCAATTGTCCGATTTGTTGCTATAAGGACGAGATGTGTTGCTATAGGGATGAGATACGCTGCTGTGCATGCTGATGAGCTTAGTTAGCTGATTGTTAGAGTTTGGACTCCAGGAGGGTTATGAGCTGTTATTTAGTAGTGATGGTATGCTGAAACTGCTGCAGCTACTACTCAGTGTGTTTGGTAGTGCTGGCAAGAATGTGGTTGCTCTATTCTATTACTCGACATTTGATGTTCAATTCCGCATTCAAGGACCGGATCTGTTATGTCTGTTGGTTCAATTAATGGCCCAATTGTTGTATATGTTCGTTATGGTTGGCGATATCCCTCATAAGCTTGACATTAGCACTTTCCATCTGCTCGTAGATGTCGGTCAATCTCCATATTTCCTTGTAATTGAGTTATTTTTCGGCATGAAGCTCATCAATCACAAAGTTGCACTCTTAAATTTGTTTATCTTTGACGGCATTGAAGCTCTTTAATTGCTCGATGCTGGCGGATTGCATTCTAATTTCCTCAATTGTGGTTATCTCCATAGATTGGACTTGCTGGCTGATCCTTAGGGTTTAGGATTAGTTGCTATGGAGAATCTGACGCATCTTTTATACTTCTTTGCTATAGTTGATGTTCTATTTTTGGAGTTGCGATACTTGCTAGTGCAGATTTTGGATTATATTGACTTGTTCTCCTAATTGCTGCGATTTTGTGTGAAGTTGTTGGGATTGCTGGTTTACTTGTTGCTTCAATTGTTGTTATGCATCCTAGAATTGCTTTAATGTCATCTGCAATTGTTGCTTCTGTTGAGATTGCAGGTTTTGTTGTGATAATTGGGACTTTTGTTACTATATTTGTTGATGCTGCTGTTGTATTTGCTGGTGTTGCTGTTATAATTGTAACTTCTGCTGTTATAATTGTGACTTCTGCTGTTATAATTGGTGATGCTGCTGTTATAATTGGTGATGCTGCTGTTATACTTGCTGATGTTGTTGGGACAGGTGTGCATTCAATTGCCTTTATATTTGTTGGAGCTCTATCAATTAATGGGATTGCTGCTGGAAATGCTGGGATTGCAAAATGAACTGCTTTTCTATCTGCTGCAGTTTTAGTAATTACTGTGACTGTTGTACAGATTGTTGCTTCATTTGTGTTTATAAGTTTTTATATTTTAGGAGTTGTTGCGATTGTTGCTGCAGTTATTGTTATTGTCGCTGTAATTGCTGTGACTGTTGCTGTAATTGCTGTGACTGTTGCTGTAATTGCTGTGATTGTTACTGCAGCTGTTGTGATTGGATATGCAATTGCTGTTCCTTGCCTTGCAGCTTTTCCCGAGATGCATTGCTGTCTCTCTTAATAATCATTAGCTATTGTTATAGTTCATTGATTTTCCTTTCCGCTGCTTATAACTCCCTGATAACCCGATCTTTCCCCTTGATGTCTTCCAAAGCTCTTTTTCTTTCCTCCAAGCTTTACTGTTTTAACCCAGCAAATGCACGATTCAGTTCATTGCACTAGATCTTTACACTCTCACACTAATGCAATAGAATCTTATATTGAGACTAAACATTGGTACAATTGGCTCGGAGTGCAGCCTACTGGGATTGTGCAGAATTTAGTTATGCTTTCAGGGTATTATTCTCTTTGGCTAACTAATGGATGGAAGACTGAGTTTGTTGGAATGAGAGAGTTTTTTAGGTTTGGAGCTGATGGATTTGTTGTTGCAGGTGATGGGTTTGTTGTTGGAGGTGATGATTTTATTGGGTTGTTTGTTTGGCTTGAAGCTGGTACTCACTAATTGACGACTGATGTTGATTGTTCTATTGTATGATTTTGCTATTCTATTGTCTTGAATGATGATACTATTGTGTTAGCTTTTTGCTCTATTGCCTGAGTTTGTCCGTTTACTGTGCTAGCTTGTTCATTTATTGTTTTATATGATCGCACTATTGTGCAAGTTTATGGCACTATTGTGTTAGTTTATGGTTCTATTGTGCCAGCTGGTTATTCTATTGTATGATTTGGTTATTCTGTTGTTTGACATGATTACATTACGCATTAATTGTTTCATGTTCACCCTGTGTGTCATGATGCTTGGCTTGTATGCGGAGATATTATATACTAATCGTATCGTATTGCACCTTGAGAGTGTTATACTACTGTTTCAATCGATTACTCTCTGCATTGACCTATAAGTGCTTAGTGCTTAAGTTATGATACTCCTGTTTGATATTTTCAATTTACATATAAAATGCTGCAATCTACTTATTTACACTATCCACTTATTTGTTGATTGTGTCATTCTCGACCCTCAACTCATCTCTCTCTCCTTTGATTGTATTCATTTATTGTTTGATTTGATCCCTCTCTACTTTAATTGCCTCTCTCTACCCTTTAATTGTGTTCATTTGTTGTTTAATTGTCTCCATTTATTGTTTTATTGTATTCATTTATTGTTTGATTGAGTCTCTTTCCTTTTTGATGGTGTCTCTCTCTTTGGTTGTAGCATTGCTCTCTTTTATTACGCTGTCTCTCTCTTTTACTCTAATATCTTTCTATTTAAGAACTGCATTATATTATTTGGTGATGTGATCTCTCTGTGATTTTATAGCTTCGCACTATGCTTACAGATTGGCATATTTCAAGTCTATTTGTTCATTGCTTTGGAACTGTTAGGCCAAAACAAGCTAGCATTCCTATAATTTGTTCCATAGTTCGGCATACTTGTCCATTTCTTCTGCCTTCTCTCTCTCTAATGATCTTATTTTGGTGGTCATGGCCTCTGCGTTGTTCTGCAGGTTGAAAATTTCCTCGTCCTTGACCATGGCAAGATTCCTTGCTTCCATGAGCTTGTGCTCGTACTCCCTGATGACAACATTCTCGATATGCTGCAGTTTCTCTTTCTCTTGTTTGACTTCGTGGTAGGCTTGCTTGACAATGCTATCGTACATGCTGATTTCTTCCTCCAGAATTTTCAGTTTATTCCTGATCTGAGCTGTAATCTCAACAGTGGTCCTCTAGTTTTATTTATACTTTCTGGCCAGTTCTTCATTGCTGCTCAGATAGCTCTATTTCTATGCTTTATTGGCCAGCCCAATGTTCTGCAACTACGCCCGTAACTCCATGTTCTCCCATTCGCATTCGCTTACAAGTCTCGAGCTTTTCTCTGTTGTTTCTTTTATTGTCCTGTGGAGCTAGACCTGTATGCCCAATAGCTATTGCTGCTTCTGCTCAAGATGTTTGTTCAGTTCGCTGATTACCTGCTCGCTGTCTTCGAGCCGATGCTCAAGTTGCCGAATAATCTGCTGGAAATGATCCGTGTTGTCATCAAGCAGCTGCTTGTGAGTCCGAGATTGCTCCTGCATCTTCTTCAAGAGCTGCTCGTGTTAGTTCTTATTTGTCTGTTAGTGATTTAAATGTAAGCTGGCATATTCCGCTTTTAGGTGTTGATATTAATATTAAATATACGTTATCTTGCTCTTATACTCTTCGATTTCTATGTTTCGCCTTCTCTCTACATTCTCCATCGCATGTATTACATCAGACAGTTACTTATTGTTTCTGCTTAGCTCTCTATTCTATGCGTTCATGGCTTCCGCCGATAGTCGACACTGATTGAGCTTGCTGGTAATGGCCTATTGCTACTAGATTGAGCGATCGTATTTGTTGATGTACTTGTTTGTCTATTGGTCTTTGTTGAGTGATATTTGATGAAGACGCAGTTCAAGCTCTTGGATGGTTTGTTTGTAGGCGCTCAGCTGCGATTACACTGAAAAACGTTGCATGTTATCATTGTGCTCATGATCTGATTGCAAATACCTAATTTGCTCATTCAGCCGATCAATTTACTCTTTGTTGCTCTTCAGCCTAATTGCATTTTCTTATAGTTCCATGCTCTTATCATTCTTGAGCCTGTTGACTCTCTCCAACTAATGTGACAACAACACGATCTTATTCTAGTCTTCCATATTCTGGGTTTCCAACTGCGAGTTGTCGATGGTCAGCTGCTCGACTTGCTTGAAATAGGCATCTTTTTCCTTAGTGACAACATTGAGCACATCCCTGAGCTTCTTGTTTTCTTCTTTCTTATCTTGCAGCATTTGCTAGCTTTTAACTCTGCTTTCTCTCATAACATGCCGCATCTTCTACTGCGAATGAGACACATTCTACTGAAACCGATCTATGAGGGTACTCGAAGATTACTCCAGCTTCTACGATAATTCCGAATTCTGCTGATGCAATGCTTCGATTTGTTGCAGGGCGCGTTGATGTTTGCTCTACAGCTATTTGTATCTCAATTATTATTGGAGGTACCTTCGCTCGAACAGGCTTTTCAGCTCCTTCTCATGGATCAGCTACGATGGCTTCTTTGTTTCGTAGGGGCTATTGATCAGGGACAGATTGGCTTCCTTTAGGGCTTAGAGCACTGAGGTGAGCTAGTCGATTCGATCCTCTTGCCTCTGTAGCTCCTGAGCATGTTTGCTTTCGATATCTTACTTCCTCGAATTTAGCAGATTGATTACTTGAGGGTGAGATCATAGAGACATTGACTTAACCTCTATATTTCCGCAGCCTGCAATAGACAAACCAATTATAAACGAGTTCCCATACCCAGACTGTTGCTACGCATGCTATTATTCTCAAGATTGTGATGCGCGTGATTGTTATGGGCGTTACTGGAGTGGTTATGAGGATCAGTATTGCTGGATAGGACTCGATGGGACCTGTTGGAGTCGAATGCCAGGTTGGAATTGAGTTAGATAGCGAGATTGGTGTTGATATCGGAGTGGGAGTGCTGGTTGTGGAAGATGGGATCCTATAGAGACCTGGAAATGTTGATTGAGTTTGAGTATTCGGAGTTGCTGTAGGAGTATTGATAGATATTTGGGGATTGGCTACCAATGCTGTTGCGATGTGTTGTTTACATATTGCGGTGGCTTGGCTACATGATAGAAACAACTCTGAGTTGTATTCCCAACCCAACCCCAACCCCAACCCCAACCCCAACCCCAACCCCAACCCCAACCCCAACCCCTATGTTCAGTAGACTCACATTTCATCACATTTGCATTGTCATGCTATTGATATTGCATGCTATTTCTGTTATTGATACTGCAACAATCGCTACCTTTATCTTTACATCTTATTGCCACTAAATTGACAATGTGCCAATGCCAAAGTTTATATTATTAACATGCTTGACTTCAATACTTACGATTATGAATTCCTTCTCAAATGCTTGGGTGAGGGCCCACCTACTCTAAAAGCTGAATCCCTCAAACGCTTAACAACCTTATCTCAGAACGATCGCAGACAATTCCATTTTCACTCCAAGAGCATTTTGATTGCACTGGAGTAACTTTACGTATAAGATAAATAGGACGTAAACATCCTCACAACTTTCTTGCTCTCCGAAATAACCCTGAATTCGATAACAAAAGAGAATGAGCAGCTGATAAAGAGCAAGCATCTGAAGCACCTAATTTGCAATCTAGGACACCTCACGAAATCTTCATTACGAAAGGCCAGTCACACTTGCATGCTCGCATTCATCAAAAGCTACAAGAACATTGATATCCTGATTGAATAGTTTTTGGAGAACGGATTCGATCACGACAATCTGCTCATCAGGCAGAAATCGATCAATAGCTTTCAGAGCATATTCATGCTCGAGCAGAAGCTGATGAACTGGGAGTCCAATGACACGAGGAAACTCCTACAATCCCTGATCATGAAGGCTGGCGATGACAATCTGCAAATTGCTAAGGCTGCTGCACAGTGCTTGCTCAGTCTCTTCAAGAATTAGGGGATCAAAGCAGCGGTATCCAGATTGACCATTGGCTATTTACAGAAAATTCATGATTTCCTACAGACTACCTCCACCAAGTTACCCAACATGCAACTTGCCGTCAATTCGGGTGAAATCAGATAAATCATGGAAGAACTGAGAAATAAACCCAAACCTGCTATCGAGATTCCATCCCACTTAGAGAAGCCAGAGCAAGCAAGCGAACAAGAAAAGTACAGGCTATCAGAGCAGCAAGAACAAGACAAATACAAAGGGTCATAGAAACCCAAATACAAGTAGAAATTGTAATCACCGAATCAGTAGTTAAAATCCGAATCAAAAACCCTAGAAATAGGCAGTTACACACCCAACCCCACCTATCAACGTAGACTATAAAAAATTAAAAAATCCCTCAACCAAGAAAGCTAATCCAAAAAAGAAAAGTAAGCAAATAACTTCGGCATCATGAAAGCATTCAACTCAATCAGCAATTAAACCGGCCTCAAAGAGAGGACATAAGCAATCTAGGACTTTCTGTTTAAACTGCAAACAAATAAGAGCAAACCAGAATTCGAATCATCACTCAAATATGCGTTGCCGAATATAATCAAAATGCTCAAAGATCCCAACCCCAAGATAGTCGCATTAACGCTCAAGATTGTAGAGAATATTGTCAACTAATTCAAATAGGATGACCCCCAATTTAAAAATTTGATTTCAGCGATTATCGAAAAACTTGGCGATCATAAAATATCGATCAGACAAATAGTTTCAAAGGTGATCAAGGAGCTTATCCGCAAAGACAAAGAGAAAGGAGTGTGGGTAAAGGAGCTTCTTGATAGTTTGCTTAAAAACCCGAGTACCTTTCTCAAAGATGAGGCATTGGGTTTGATCCAAGGAATCTATGAGAACTGTGAAATCGAAGAGATAGACTTCCCATTGAGAGAACTAGTATAGAATGTGGCCTCCTTAACGGAAGACCCTAAAACAAAGATAAAGATTCGAGCGATTGATTGCCTAGCCATGATTGTCTTCAAGTCAAATTAGATTTCTAAGTACAATTAGCTGCTCAGAGGCCAAATGAATGAAATGTTTTACCAAATGTACTCGTAAAAAGTAAACAAACTGATGCAAGAAAAATAAAGGAAAGATATTATTTAGAACTAAAAGAAGAGGAGATTCGAAGAAAGTAGCAATTATCGTACAGCCTATCAAGAGAGGACTCCGTATTATACTCGCGACAAGTCAGCCAATAATGATGATTTGAATGTTTCAGTGGATGTCGTCAAGAGTAGGATGAGCACCGTCAAAAATAAGAGGAATCTGATGTCAACTCAGGAAACTGCTCCTTCGCGATAGAGAAATACTCGTAAAGAGCGCACCATTGAAACAATGGTCAACATATCCGACAGGAGCAGTAATGCCAACCAACAAGAAATGGAAGATGTCGACCTTGTTTTGCCAACCTTGTATAAGAAATCCAGAGCCAACAGATTTTTGCTCACGAAGAAAATGCAGGGTGATATGACCATCTCACCAATGAAACTTATGAAGTAAACTTACAACAATTCCAAAAATTAGATATATCTGACGAAAAAATAGTTGAAGCCTTTGCCTGAGCCGGAGAAGTAATTACGAAATGCCTTAGCAGACCTAAAGAGCAATGATTGGAAGACTCAATTCGAGACCACCAACAAAATACGAAGACTTGTGTAATTTAACCCAGAATTGATCCTCGCTGCGAACTCAGCCAATTTACACGTAATTATCCTTGAAGTGGTGGGGCTTATTGAGAGTTTGAGGTCGAGTGTTTCCAAGAATGGACTCATCTGCCTGAACTAACTGATTCTAGCATTTGGAAGGCAAGTGGACCCATAGATGTAAATCATCTTGGAGAAACTTATGAAAAAGTCTGCGGACACAAACGTCTTCATCAGCTCGGAGGTTCAAAGATGCCTGAAGAACCTTGCCATCACTGCCACGCCGTCGAAGGTTATTGAAAAGCTGAGCGTCTTCAAGGATACTAAAAATGTGCCTATCAAAGATGCATACATCACAACCTTAATCGACATGAAAAATTAAGAGAAGATAAGATCTAAGGAATACGGCAAGCTCACAGAGGCCATGGTTCATTTTCTCAGTGAAGGCCAGGTTGAACTCCGGACGAAGGCAAAAAACGGCATAATATAAATATGCGAAAGCTTAGGAGATTGGTACAGAATATTGCGGGGAAAAATTAGCTCATCATCCTTCAAACTAATTTGTGAACTAATGACAAAAAACACAGTTTCATCTTCATCAATGCCAGAGGCGTCTCCTTCAAAAGTGAGGAAGTCAATCGTAATACCAACTTAATCGCAGGCAGTGCGCGTTGAGTAGAAGAGGGAAGGGAGCAAAAAATAAGAAGCAAAGGAAGCTGAGCATTCTAAAAAGTAGGCATCCTTGCCCAAAAAATCATTTATAAAGATCTTGCAATTCCCAGCCCAATTCCAAGAAATAGAGAATTTGATAAACTTGTCGAACAGCAGCGAGTGGAAGAAAAGAATTGAAGCGTCGAGGGGTTTGAAGATCATCAGCATGGAATACCCAGAATAATTTATGCAGTATCGGTCAAGCTCTCATTTCCTGGATATTTTGAGCAAGCAAATAGCTGAGCCTAACTTGAAGGTCTCCATCAATGCAATGTAAATACTACTGGATGTTTCGGGCGCCTTGAGGAAGCTCGTAGAAAATAATTTGAGTGTCATCTGCAGCAGTGTGTTTGCGGCTCTCAGCAGCAGTAAGGTTTAAGTGAAGGAGATGGCCGAAAATTGCACGAATAGGCTTCTGAAAGATATTGAAATCAGTCTGATCCTGCAGCATCTCTGCCATGGAATGCTCTACTCTTTACCCAAATCAAGGACATACTTATTAGCCAAGCTATCCGATCTCATCCCCGTCATCCACGAGCACAAGAAGCAGCTGCTATTCAAGCATGTCTTCCCACTACTAAACAAGCTCATGGAAGAGTACAAAGCCGAAATTATTCCCCATCTGGTCAACCTATTCGATCCCAACCCAACCCCAACCCCAACCCCAACCCCAACCCCAACCCCAACCCCAACCCCAACCCCAACCCCAACCCCAAAGTGAATAACTACTGAGCCAGGCATTTAATAACAAAATTAAGAGATTATACAAATTATATAGATAGATAATTAAATATATACTTTAACAGATAATCATATCAATATGGTCTTGCATTAAATTCGTTAAATTTAATTTCTTATCTAAGTCCATAATCTATGCTCAGCTCCTACTCGCATCACACTCGCAAAGAATCTCTGGGACTTTCGGCTAGCTTCAATAATAGGAAGAAAATACAAGATTATTCTTACAGTCCGTCGAGCATTATAGGCAAGGGTTTCTCATCTGTTGTTTATAAAGGAATGAATGACACGACAAGTAAAACAATTTTAAAGCATGGTAATTCATGTGCAATATTCTTACATTGATGCTTATTCTAGACGAAGTAGTTGCAATCAAGGCAATCGACATGAAGGGAGTCAAGGATTCAATTAGTAAGGAAATGCTTTAGTGTGAAATTGAGGCATTGAGGACTTTGAAGCATAACTGCGTTTTGAAATGCTTTGATGTTGTCAAGTAGCCTTCACATTGCTATATTATCACGTAGTTTTGTAGTGGGGGTGATCTCAGTGCTCTACTCAAAAAGAGGAAACGACTAAGCTAAGAAGAAACGAAAAGCTTTTTATGCAACATAGTTTAAGGGTTTATTTAAATCGGAGACAAAGGCTTTTTGCATAGGGATTTGAAACTGGCGAACATATTTGTATGCGAGAATGTTGCCAAGATTGCTGATTTTGGATTCGCAAAAAAGAACAGATTCAACAGTGAAAGAGAAAAGTACAACGTCGGCAGTCCTCTTTATATGTCTCCATAAGCCCTGCAGAAGAATATATACTCTTTGAAAAATGATATCTGGTCGATTGGAGTGATGGCATTTGAGCTTCTTCATGGGGAGACACCTTGGTAATGCAAAACAGAGAAATAGCTCATCGATAAAATGATAAGAGTGCCAGTCAAATTTAGAGAGTCTCTGAAGATATCCGAAGAAATGAAAAGCTTTATTCTGAAATGCCTTGAAGTTGATGAAAGAAAGCGGATGTCACTTGATGACTTGAGGAAATGGAGGCCAGGTGCACCCATCACACAATAGAATGTACCTTATAAATAGAGGTAGCCACTGGCCACGAAGGAGTTGAATCATTCATCGAAACTAAATTCGAGTTTTCAGCCCATTTCGACATTCAACAAGCTGATCCAAGGCAGCAGGGATGCGATATGCCGAAATTCCGCGCAGAGCTATAGGCACGCATAAAATAATAAATAAAACTGCAATAAGACATCCGAAATTTTCAGTACAATCCCAAAGTTAACAATCGAAAAGAACAATGCCATTTTAGTGAATTAAATAAATACCTTTCGGCTTATGTATAAGCTGATGGAGAAGATCGACAAAAAGTGGAAATCGTAATCATCAGCACTTGTTGTCAAATTGCTGGGGAACGAAGTAGTCAGCAGGACTAAAGAATTGAAGGATTGTTGTGACAACAGAAAAGGGTCAGAGTATGGTTTGGAGGTCGTTGATAAATATTTCGACGAGAGGCAAAACTTGAGCATAAAAAAATATAAATCAGTCATTGCTGAGTATTACAAAAAATACACCAATTAAATACAATCCTAGGTCTTGCCGAATGCCAAAGGCTATAAGCAAGAACTAAAGAATTTCCTGCATTCGAGAAGCGGGCAATTTTCATCGTAAGATTAGCTACTCATTGGATACTGGGCAGTATAATTGATCGAAGTAAGCCGACAGACGAGTAAATAAAAACTTGATTCCATAATCTAGCCGAAGATAAAACTCAATAAACTGTACATCGAGCAGAGAATCAAGTAACTATCCCCATGATGCAGTTAATGGCATTACTAGAATTAATGATATTCTATATTTTCATCTGTTAAATACGCTATCTGATGATGCTTATGATCGGCCTCGATATATATACATAATTCAGAACTGGCTGCGAGTTATGCTATTTGTTACATTAATAGGCAATGTATAATTAATGATTTGGGAATAAATGAGATCAAATGAAGTCAAATAAGGTCAGATAGCGAACACCAAATGAATATCCAGGATCGGGGCTTGCATTTTGAAACCAGTTCCAAATTTGTTCATATTGGAGAGATTCGTTGGGAATCCTTTTGCATTCCTGAGAAGATCTATGAAATTTTAACTGTAGGTCAGTGACCATGTGCTTTTCAGAAACCCTTTCTTGTATGGAGTGTTGTTGTATATCGTATACAGGATATCACCTTCTTCTCCTGCCTATATCCATTTCTTAATTTATTCCGATATTTACGGAGCTTCTCCTTTTAGTAGAGGATTCTTCTCCATTATCAGTTTCTCCAAGTCGTCTTGGAATGATCCGTATTCATCTATCGTCATTGGAGTTTAGTCTAGGTTTCTTGTCGAGAATAAGTAAACATTTATATGAATTCCATTGCTTCTCCGGGCAACGCCAAACCCAGCTCTTTGCCAATTGGAATCAATTGAGTTTTCGAGGTGAGCAGATGACCTTTACAGAGACAAGAAAGATTATGTCATTGAAAATGCGCTACCTATATTCTAGCCAACATTTTATAAGAAACCTGCTTTTTTGGCTCGATCAGTTGGGCCTTCCTTCTATTTGTTTATATGGCTAATATCCCCAGTAACATTCAATTAATCAGCATGTTTTTGAGCTATTTCATTGAGTCTTTCGTCCATCGTGAGAGGCTGCAAACTGGAAGAATTTCTGAGAGCATTAGTCAAGTTTAGAAGATAATTTCTTTTGTTGAGAAGAGTGTCATTCAAGGAGGGCTCCTTAAGGTTCGAATGAAACCTTTTACTAACATACTGCTCGAATAAAGTAAGCGGGAGGATGTTTTCCATTTTGATAAGCTTCACTAAATATTCATAATCAGGGACGAGTGGAAATGCATTTCCTACATATATCGGCTGGTTGATCAAAGCACTTCCTGAGGCTTTATTAATTTCGAGCAAGTAGCATCCCTTTTCTGAGAAGTTAAGCCCAATCCTAAACCCAGATCGAGGTGGGAACATCCCATCCTCATCGATTGTTTATCTCAATTTTATGTAGATGAATTTATTGGAAGGAGTCTGCAAGTATACCTTGTTCCTCATCTATTGTAAGAAGCTCCCAAATATTGTAATGCTTTTATTGGCCTCGACAGCATTTGGTATCTTGCTAATCCTTTGCAAATCTTCTGGGTTGACATAATTCGTAAACTTGTGCTCGCAAGCCAGGAAGCTCTGTTTCCACACTTTCGCATTTGATCCTGTCACTGAAAAGTATAAATCAGTCTGGGTGTTGGATTAGAACTATCGAAAGTCCAGAGGCGAAAATTTGTAAACGTTGGCATTGGTGGCATTGATGGTATTGGTGGCATTTGTAGCATTTGTGGCATTTGTGGCATTTAAAATTATTTCCTTCCTAAGTAAGTTCTGAACAAGAGTGATGTTGATTGGTTTGAATAGCTGCGAAATAGGTAAATTCCAGCGGGCCTTCATGTAATTCTATTCGATAAATAAAATGAAATTATTCTCATTATATTCAAATGATTGGATTTCAGCAGCCGCATTAATTTATAACTTTAGTGAATTTGCTTCGGCTTGAGATTTTGCCGTTAATTTCTCGATATTTGAAAGGGCTGGAGCGAAAACACTCTTGAGAGTTGGATTGTTGTAGGGTTAAGTTTTTACCGAAATTATATTTATGCCTTGGAGAAATCTCAGGCCTGCCCTTTGAATGCCCTCGGGTATTTAACCATTGTTTTGTGGACCTAAATAGGCTTTTTCCTTGAAGTGGTAAGTCCTGCGCGCCTTAGAATAGGCGAATCCTTTTGTGTGGGTCCTCAAGTGATTTGCGACTCGATCAATTTTTTGTTCTTAAAGTAATATTTTACCCCCTAAAGCGACAGATAGCAGGATTAAAAGAGTTAGAACCGTATAAAATTTGATTTTTCCCTCAAAACAAAACATTTATGAAGCTCTATAAATTTTATAGATTTTATTGATTTTATAGATTTTATTGATTTTATTAATATTAAAAAAATATATAAAATATGAAAGCATATTTATCAGTGTCATACTTTAAGAATGCATCATAGCCTAAATTGATTTATTATAATCGAATATTATCTATTTTAATTACCAAATTATACTTTATAGAACATTTTTATTAGTCTTTTGCATTAATCAAATATATTTGAAGAATTTTGATACATGATTGTTATTACTCCTTTAGCAAAGCTGAATAGCTTTCAGAAGGCAAGTTAAATCAAAAAAAGTTAAGCAAAAAAATGGGAAATATATCTGAGTAAGTAGCAAATGAGTCACATGAACCTGCAAATGAGTCTACATAAAGAGTATTTATATACAGGATCAGCCTCGGGTAATATTCCGAGATAACTACTCGAGTCTTTTGGGGATTCTCTCTCGAATATTCTCCAATAAATACTCTTTTATCTATCGATCTCTGCCCAATATGACTTCATTGTGGGAAATGTTATTGCTCTCGATGAACTTGAGAATATCTTTGAGCAGCAGCTCGGAGATCTCAAGGCCTTCCCAAGAGAGTATTCTCAGGGCATTGAACAAGAGTGTAATAGTCCTGTTCGCATTCTCTTCCAGTTTCTCCCCGTTTTTGAGGGACAGGTTTTTATCTGTTTCCTTGAAGTCAGTTTATTTGGCAGTTCGATTGACTCCACTGAGCCAGATGTTCCCATTATTGCCGAGTATCACTCCCACACTTGTTTCCTGGTGCTGTATTGCCAGCATGTGTTGCTTTTGTTTTTTAATCAGTTTATGCGATACCTGCAAAAAGACCCCGGGCTAAAGTTTGCCGTACTTGGGGTTGCGAGTGTGCAAGTTGAAGGTTTTATCCATATTGGCCGACTGGATTTCGGCAACGATGTAGTCCCCTTCCTCCATGATCATTCGCATGTTGAACTCGTCCTCCTGGTTTTTCTTACGCTGCTCTGGGATATAGGCAGCGTTTAGGTTTAAATACCCGTAGGATGAGGCGTTGATATCGATTTTCCATCTTTTGTTGGCAATTTCAATGACCTTCCCGACAATGATGTCCCCGACTTGTGGGGAGTACCTGCTTTTGATTGGGTTTACAATTATCAGCCGATTGGTGATTTCCACGGTGCCCAACAAAGATGCATAGATGCCGCCTTGGCTTTTGTATGTCCCATGCCCACTAAATACAACGACCCGTACTTCATATAGCCCTACTACTGTGTGATGATGTCCCCTGGAGCCACCAAATTGATCTATTCCTCGTCAATCATGTAATGAGAGATGTCGATGCTGTTTATCAGCCGCTCCTCCTGCATCTGTTGATGGATTATAATATAAAAGGCTATGTACAATTAGTCTGCGGAATAGACACAAAATAACAAACATGTTTAAATAGAATCAAGCGATGTTTTAGACCAAACCAATTGTTGTTGTGTTTCGTTTATTTTGATGTTTTTCTGCTATTGCTGGCTAATTGTATTTGCTAGAGGATTTATAATACTTTTTCAGAGCCATATTGTTTATTTTTTAAGCAAGCATTAAATATTTGGTTGAGGCGGCTCGACGAAGGATAACCCATTATTTGTAATGTTTGATTTAGGTTATAGGTCGATGATAATAAATCAATTACTGTAATAACGGGAAATATTGATAAATTGGCACCAATTACTCAGCCTTCCATTAGCTCATCTAATAATTATAAATTAACAAGAATACTTTCTTAGACTGCTCAAATCTCGCAACGCTGCGTTATATTTGACTCTTTCATTATCCGCTTGTTAATGAATATGAATAGTTAGAATAATTGCGCATTATATAATGAATATATGCATATGTATTGACAGTTTCAAGTACCAGCAATAAGTTTAAAATTCTATCATAAAGGCTATTCACCATTTCATGGCTTGTATGGCTCTAAAACTGTGGTTGGGAGATTTCACTGCTATTGCCTTTGATAGTTGAGCTTTGTTCTTCTTTAATTTGAGGCCCAATGTTACTGTACTTCGGGAGTGACTGCTTTTCATGAACGAAAGTTCAGGGTTATCAATACTCTCCAAAGTCGGAAAAGCCGTATAGTTTCTTTTAAGAACTTTCGTCTTTGCGGCCATTTCCTTAATCTGAAAGAACGCTCTAAGGATGAGCCTATTCTATTTATTGAACACTATTTCGCTCATAGTATTGAGACCCTCCACTTGCCGATCATAGTGCACAATTATCCTATCTTAATTAGTGTCTTCAGGCTCATACAGTATTATCTTGCCAAATGATGACCGTAGGGGCCGGTGGATGATTCGGGCCAGCAGCATGCTAATTTTATTGGCAGGAACTAAATTCATTTTGTTGTCAGCTTGCATAAAACTGTTTGCTATTTATAATGAATATATTTATTAAAAGTGTTTGAAGTCTATATGTCCGTTTTCAGGTCCATAATTACTGATACAAAATAAATATTGTCTGCATTATGCTGATAAGGTCAATGATATTATGAATATTTAGGGTGGTATAAATGATATGAATGGGATGGGATTATAATGGAGCCAATTAGATTAAAATATAGATTGGATTGTCGAATGAGTTTCCTCATAAAGCAGGTGCTAAAGAAACTATTACAGCAGTATCTGAATATCGTGGACGATATCAGCATGGAGAAGGGAGCTATTCAGTTGCCATCGGGGTAGCTCAACCATGATAGCATCAATAATAATAAATCACTTCTCAAATTGGGCATCAGGATAATCAAATCTGAGTATACGGGGCTTGCCATGACCATTCCCATCATGGAAATACTGGCCAAGCCCATACTTCTCAAGGCCTAATCTCTCAGCATAGTCATCGAAGTCGACGAAAATTCAAAGAATCAAAGGAATCAAAGGAATTAAAACAATAGGAAAAAATAGTCGAACGTCCCTCTAATAAAGAATATCCCCGAAGTGATTGCCTCAACGAATCAAAGCCCCGACAAACAAACAAATAATAAGACTAAAAAAAACTAGAAGACCCTGGAAGGCGGCTAAAAACAAACAAACGATAGCTATATAAAGGGCTTAGTTAATAAACTCCTGGCCAACATGTAAATATAGCTGAGGAAGCTCGACATTCTCATTATTCATAAGTATAGTGCAGACACTGTGCACTCCTATCAACTCAGTATTTCGAACCTCCTCGTCAAGAACAGTTTGAGCCTACTTGAAGCCAATCTACTCAAGAAAATTGTATGTTTGGAATCCATCAAGATGGAAAGATTGCAATTTAATGCGGACAACGAATCTGAGGGTGACAGAAAAGATAAAGGCAAAAGTAAAGATAAAAGCAATGAGAAGTTCGAGAAGAATCAGTAGTTTATGTTGGCAATCTGGGATATGAACATGAGTCTAAACGTTGACTATAAAAAAGTAACAGGCATCGTCCTGCTCAACAAAATAAAAATGAAAATCCAGCTTAAAATAGCAAAGTAAATTATCGCCTACGTTCAGCAGCATATTCCTCAAGCCAAACAGGCTCCCGAACCCCTGAAAGATCAGCCATAATAAAAACTCGCAGTAGTCAACCCCAAAAACACCAAGTTTTCTCTCGATTCCTTGCAAGTCAAAATAACCACAATCGAACTCATTTTAATCGAACTCATAGAGGCCCATAATTGCAGACCCGAATAGCTTTATCGCATCGCAGTTCATGATCTCTAGATCATGAAGTAGGCCCAGGAGCCAAGGAATTTTCACAAATAAACACAAATTGTGTTACAAGCCGAAAAGATCGCATTGTTGAGAAAAGGCAAACAAATAATATCTTTAGAGGTCAATAAAGTCAATTAGGAAAATATAAGAGATCGAAAGCAGTAGCAAAATGCGCACCTGCTCAATAACTGGAAGGAAGACTACGACAAAGTGATTAAGAATAAGAAAAGGCAATGCACCCTAAAAGTTTTGTGGAATAAGCAAAAGAAGCCATCTATTTAAATCGATACTTTAGCAATATTGACTGAAATCAACTTATAAGTAGCAGACGATTTGAATAATCTGCTCAAATTCGGGATATCCCTCCTCAAACAAAATTTAAAACTCCACAAAAGTGTTAGCCCAGGTCCAAACTAGAAAATCAAGATTCTTCAATAACCTGCCTACCAATAGCATCAGTTAAACTCCTTAATCGAAAACAATACTTTAATTCCCTATGATTTAGAATTAGCCCTTAAGAACATATCAATCGATATAAGATTGTGCAATATGTCGGTTTGCATTGTATGCCAGAATACTATCTCAATAAAGATTTCATAAAAGTAAAGGAACATCCTCTGCAGTTAGAATATAATAGCATATATCGATGACTTAAATGTTTTATCAATTCATGAACTGAATCTGTCTGTGATTTCGCAACTCTTTTCAGCTCAGAACTAATAAATTATTTTGTCAATTCAACAAATTCGATGCGAAATGGATTTAGCAGTAGTATTGCCCAAAATTAGACATGTTTAACAGTTCATAAAGAGTCGTAGTGTTCAGCAACTGAAGGAAACACTCAAGTAGTTGTAATCAAACATCTCACTTATCACTGAAGCTGAGAAGCAGTCTGAATAACTGTAATTTAAAAAACAATAGAAGTAATTGTAACTGAAACCGCAATAATCAAGAAAATAACATAAAACACACAAATAAATTCCAACTAATTTTTATCTTCGAATCAACAAAGTCCTCATATCAGTCGGTCAGTTGAACTCGAATAAAAATTATCTGCCTATATTCATTCTTCGTATCATCAAAATCAAATCCTCCTTTAAGTAATAGTTCTTCAAACTCAAGCTCATCCTGTCATCACTTTCATGCATCAGCCCTCACAATTTATCGTCGAGTGCCATCTGCGGGTAAACCATGTAATTTGTCAATAATGCGAATTCAAAAAATTCGAATTCCCAACAATCTTAAGGAATAAGAGTGTTGGTTGAGGGTTCTGCATAGAATGCAATCAAAATTCATATTCAGGATCAGGCCAATATTTAACTGCAAGAGTAGCAGGTTTGTCTGCTGTTGAATATGATCGACAATTTGAGCAGCCCTCCCCGCCAAAGTATGTTCATCACAGTTTCCAATCAGACCAAAAAGGACATACTGTTAAGATAAATTCAAGATCAGAACAAGTCGAGCAGGTCCGAACACTCCAAAGCTATTAGCATCAGCAATAAAAAGCTCATATTCGAGGATTAAAACATCTTCAAACCATAAATTCCGTCCCAATACCTCATTCAGTCTCATTCTACAGTGGAGATCTTACTATGCGAATTCGATTTTTAAGCTGTCATCAATGGCGAAATCAGTGCACCAATTAAGCTCAATGACCTATCCGAAATGCATCGAACCGACGACTCTCGAATCTATGAGATCCCTGTCCTATTCAGCTATCAATAATAATACCTCTACATCTTAGAGCTGAGCACAAAATCTACATCCCTACAGTTCACCATCAAATAAAAATACTAACTCCACATCTTCTCGGACATTCCAGCAAATCTCAATCATCTCCGGAAGATACGCATAGAGTGCGATCAGCCATAAAGATAGTTGTTGTACATCAACCAGAGCCATCAATAAAACAAATAAATGTCCAACCACAAGATCACATTTGGATGGCAATTGCTCGAAGATTAAAAACTAGATACAATGTCCTTCCATATGTAGTCACAATTAAATGACCATCCGAGCATTTTGAAGGTGTCGCAATTGATTTCCAATAATATACATTATAAATTGTATGGTCTGTATGCGCCGTAAAATATCGCGAAGTAAGATGCAGTCTTAATCGGCGGCCAAACCCAGCTCAACCCCAAATATAACTACTTCTATTACTACATTTTATAGGAACTAAGTGAATCCTCAGCTGTGCATCGGAACGAAAGCAATCAGCCCAGATTGCATGCCTCGCATAGGTACTATCTAATGCCCTTTTTTATACTGGAGAACCACTTGCTCGATGCTGATATTCAAATCAAAGTGACTAACAAGAAGATTGACAAAATGGAGTAGTATCATGTTGAAAAGGGAACGGAGCTGCTGGCATTTGGCGGGGCCTTTGATTACTATATGAAGCAATACACTGTCAAAATTTAAATTAATGAGCGAATGGCAGCATCCGCCAAGCTTAACAAATAAAGTGAAGAACCAAATTAAAGTGTCGTCAAATTCGAAAGTGAAGAGCATTACTTTAATACCTTTTTTATGGTTGATGAGGGTTTCGAAAGCCCAATTTAGCTACGTTCACCTGAGAATCACAAAAGGTATTTACGGGTCAAGTAATCATTCATAAAAAAGACAAAGATACTGGCAATATAAAACCACATGAAGTTTATCAATCAATCAGACGTGCCGCTAACCATAATCATATTTAGTGTGACGGCCTTAAGTAAGTCCAAACAGCCTTTTTCCGAAAAGCCCATAAACTTATTAAGCAAGAGCCATCAAGAAAGCTCGCAGAAACTGAAGAAAAATGATATAATCTCAGTAGCCTACCTTTGTGGATAGTCCATGAATAGAATAGATGTTCCCGTTGCCAACTTATGGGACTCAAATAATAAGCTCGTGCTCAGTTTCAATTTCTGCAAGATATCCGAGCATCAGCACTAAGAATAGCCATCTTATTTCCAGATACTCCTCAAAATGGAATTTATTCAAACAAACCATGCTGAGTCGCTCGTATTTTCACCGTTCGTCACATTCAATAACATATGCAGTGCTCAAACAATTGTCAAGCTAAACAACACCTTCATTCAGAGCAATCATGCTCCCAGGGACGGGTCGAACTACCCATAAAGCAATAGCTTATACTTGCCATCGAACACCAATAAAGATTATAACAACCGCTGGATGCCAATGAACCTCTAAAAGATATATTAAGATCTGTTCATCCGGCACGAGAGCTGGATCATCGAGGGAAATAGCAATCTAATGAAGATTGAAATTGTAATCGCCAACAGCTCATAACCTTCGAGTTGCATTAAATTTTACGAGCTTTTAATTCATAAGATTATGTAAACCAACAGATCTGTGTATAGCCTCGTGAAAAGCATGAAAGATTAGGCAATTTAATTTTATTTTAGTGATCGTCTGTTCAATACGAATATCTCCAATGCCCGTTACTTTATAATCAACAACTAGACATCGCAAAGTTTCCTTCTGAGCAGCGGAGAAGAGTAATATGCCAAATATTTGTTATTTCCGGACAAAAATGATATACAGAGCTAAGCAGTTTCCTCAGGCATGAACCCGATCAGCCAATAGAAGATTTTCATCCCAGGCTCATCCGGAGTTAAAGAGAAGCTGAACATACTATTGAATAAGGACAAATACGATATTTTCCTGTGCGATGAAAACCAGAAGAAACTAGAATCGTTCAACTCGAAGAAACTTTAAAAGCTGAAGATAAGCCAATAAAAGTATACGATATAAAATTTCACTGTCATCAATTTGCAGCAATCTTCAGGCTCTTCACTGAATGCAAGGAGCAACAGCAGGAAAAACCCCGAGTTTCAAGTCTTAACCTCTCAAATAAATTTAAAGTTTATTTCCAAAAGAAATAGAATCGGATGCTTAGTTAGTTTGAAGGCCTTTAATTTTCGAGTGTTGCAATCTGGCAAATTCGATATTTTACTCAAAGATATGGCCATATCCATTATTACTTTAGGCAAAAATTAAGCTTAAAAAGAGTTATAAGTGACTAAACCGGTTGCAGGTTCACACCAAATCCTCAGAATTCCAGAGTAGACATATCTCTTAATCGAGCACAAGTCCTTGGATTAGAAGATAATCCTGATCAAAAACATATTCATGAAATGCAAAATTATCGATCTCCACATCAACAAGCAGCTCTTGAAGTTTCTCAAGGCAGCCCAGCAATTCGGGAAGTATTCAGCAGAGAGGATATGGAGTGACAATTCTTCAGAAATCAGCAAAGGCAAATCGTAAAAATAATAAAAGACAAGCTACAACTTTAAATATGGCAGAAACACAAGAATTCTTGAGTTAGTCAAGGAAAAGATCCTTCTGGTTCGCTCCATATACTTCCATCAGGCGAACTTGTGCTTGAATGTGAAGACAACTAAAGATATGGATTTTTCAAATGTCATAGTTCTGCCATAGTTCTCATTGGCCAATCGTTCCTATAAGATCAGCAGACTCTCGAAGGATATTTCGAATCACTATCTCACAACCATCATTGCCAAATTCCCGAAACTTTCATACGTTTATCAAAATCTCAGAAACCCCGTTGCACTCTTCAAATCTTTACTTTAGGCGAAAGATACAATCCTCGACAAAAACAGCCTCGAGTAAAAAATAAGTTACTTATGGCGGCGCTCATACATCTCTCTATAAACAAGCTATGATAGTGATTATAAGCTCGGCGCCAGCAAAAGAAGTCTAATCAAAGGAATCTCAAGCAGCCCTAGAGGCACTAATATTCATAATGAGCTAATTGACACTTTCTTGTCATTTTAATTGCAAAGGGCCTCAGATGATGCGAAGTAAACCATTCTGTGCTCCCTTAAAAATATAATTTATAGCAATTTGACAAAGTAACTCCCGGTTTCCTCATCTTCGCAGCCTGAATATGTCCTCACAAATAAACACATTTATATACTGGTTTCGATCCCAATATACTCTCCAACTTCGATCCCAATCTATTCTCCAACTTCGCTCCCCTCATATCCTCTCGTAATGAACTCAACAACAGAGCAGTCAATGGGAAATCATGCAAATTTTGGGGGACATAAGATCCTGCAGGAAAGAATATCCTTGAAATAAATATAGTCGGCAAAGATTCTTCGATACAATTATGACAATGGAGAATTAATACTTAATTTCCGTCGTAAAGGAGCAATGTTAAAAATAGTGGATCAGTTAGAAGTTTGCGAAAAAGTCATCGCGCTTTTGCATAGCGCCATAATTTGATTATTTAACTTAGAAGTGTGTATACATACATATAAGCAGCTATTAATATTCTGAGGGTGATATGAGTTCAAATTTCACTGATCTCAAATAAACTTATCATTGATTTATAGGCTTGTGTTTAGATTCTGCAACATGTGAGCCAAGGATTTTTGAGCATAAAACTGGCCTTTTGTTGGCATGCACTTTTTGATACACAAAATAGTTTATAATTCAGCATTATCAATATTCTTCCAATTTAATATTCATAGCCTAAATGATCAAAAGAAAGCTCGTGCGAGCTTCAGGGAAGAGGTTTTCTAACTCATCCAAATTTGGTATAAATACCACTAACAGTTTCGGCCTTCAATAACTGCAGTCGCACATGGCGCTGGACGAAATGAAGAAGGTGAGTCGGGCAATGCCAAACATATTTAAAAAACATTGCGCAAACGAGTACTCGATTTACTTATCCGTAGAAACAGCCAAAAAGAATCCTTCTAATTAAAATTAGCGAACAAACATAAAAACAACCCCCATAATGGCACCAACGAACTGCTGATAATCAACGGCAAAAAGTTCCAAAAGAAGACAAAGACGAACTAAAATTCTGAATTTTTTGTCGTATATTCAAACTCCACTCAGTCGAGGCCTGAAACAACCATGAAATCTGAATGCTACGAGACAAGCTAATCATACAGCAAGCAGGCTCATGTGCTACATGACCATAGTATTAACATCGCAAGCTGCCCGTCCCCAAATGCTGAAGCATAAGCCCGAAAAACCCACTCATCAACAACAAACTAGCTCAAGGCGAGCAATCTCAAGCTCAACAAATAAAAGAAAAAACTAATGCAGCGTCTGGTCATATTGACCAAAGAAAAAGACAAAAGCATCACTTAAAAGTTAAGTTTAATTGCGTAAATTAAATCATTGAAGGTCTCGCTCGAAGAGTAAAGACAGAAGCAAATTCCCTTCACGGTAAATCTTGATCTAATAGTGAACTACACAGCCCAGCATGACAAAGATGAGACCAAAGCATTAATGCTGGAGAAACTATTGGCCTAGAAGAACAAGGAAGATAGCATAACAAACAACATGATCGGCGAAATGAGATACATGATTATAAGCCAGCAGAATGCCATAGAAGATCTGCAAGCAGAAACAGCTCTCCTCCGCCAAAATAAAAACTAAAACAAAAGATGGAATGAATATTGAATAAATTTGCACAATGAGCTTTATAATTTTAGAGATGACGAAATTACGGTTTTTCAGATATTTATTTAATTAACGGAACCATAATTAATGCCATACAATGAATGCATTAACCCAATCTGATACGTTGTTTCAAGAGATATAAAATGAGTGTTGGATTTAATTGAATTGATAAAGGTTTCATTTATCATTACAAATAAAGGGCCGTCGAAGTAGTGTATACGGCATAGGGACTCATGCCGATATCAGATGGGAAATGATAGGAAAACACTTACTAAGAGCCATAATTCGAATCCAGAAGTTGACTGAGTTGAAAGATGCTATTCAAGCAGGCATTTAAGCTGATGGAAGCATGTCTCATAAGCTTGGTCTAGCTGCGAACCTAACCAAAGAGACTGTCGACCAAAAGAAAGGCCCCAGCTGGCAGCGTATGGTTGGACTTTACATACGATATTTGCATTGGATCTGGTGCATCATTGCTCATGCCGATAAAGGAAATCTCGGATGCCTGACATTCAAAACCTGATCTTTATGCCTTACCTTTACAATTTGCCAAGCTGAGGATGAGAGGATGCAAATGATTTGAATATAAATAATAAAAAACTCCATCGATGCCTATGAATTTGTCAATAACCCAATATTAATTAATTAATTAATTATTTTATTAGTTTATTCATTAATTGATTGCTATTAATAAAGACTGCTGATGCCATAACGAAATTATAACTGCCGGGGCTAACATTTCAATTAATTAACAAACTAACTCAAATACAAGACGAAATTAAACAAATTTATATTCTATTTAATGGGATGATGCATTGAAATTTTCTAAATGGGTCTGATTGATATTATCGGTTGCTGTTTTCTTATTAATCACAATAATTTTTTGAAACTTGCGTCAACTTAGATGAGCCGAGCTGAGCAATTGATCTACCAACGCAGAGCACAGGAGCAGAAACTCTCGACCATGCAAACGAAACTGAAGCAAGAATTCCATCAGCAAGAGTTTGCACGCTGGCAAAATAAAGGAAAGAACTTGTAAATTCAAAATCAAGTCAAGGCTCGCCTTCACCAAGCCAGGGCCTAATCTCAAGCAAATCTCAATGCCAGAAGGTAACCGCTTTATTAATGCAGGCAAAAGTTGGCAGCTCTTCTCCAGCAAGAGAACAATGCATACCAGCAATAAATCATTGAGAGCCAATAGACTCCTGAGCAAATTCGTGAGAAAATGGTCCAAAGGGTGCAGCAGCTCAAAGCGGAAAAGTAATTAAGGAGACAGGATGAAGTTAATTCGAAGCTTGATAAGAGATTTCTCATGAATGCTGATTAGCTCAGGAAGGTCGACCAGTAACTCAAAGAACTACGAACTGCCTACGAAAGAAATATTCAAATGGTCGAAAAACAAAATCTCCTCCACAACGACTACGAATGTATACCATTACATCATTCATCATAGAATAAGTTTTATTTGCTGAACTTAACAAACGAGACATCAAGAAAAAGTAGGAAGCCTAAAGACTCAAATAGCAACAGCTGAGATAAAAAGTGAGTGAAAGAAATGCGATTCTGGCCATTCAAAAAGAAATGAAACAAAGGAAAGCCGCAGATGAAAAGATGCTCACCCAAAAAGAAAAAGAAATGCTCAGGTCATAATGGTAAAGGCAGAGCGAGCTGGAAAGGATGAAAGAGCAGCAAATTCACGAAAAACGAAAAGATATTACAAGTGATCTCATTGAAAATAACTAGAGACAGAAAAGAGAAAAGTAGGAGCAAATCAGAATATAAAAATTGAGGGATAAGGAAATGATCGACAGGATTGTTGCCAAGGAGCGAGAGCTCGCATAGTTTGAAAAGTACATGAGGGAGCAGGAGAAAGATGAAGCGAAAAAAACTCTGCAAGGCATGAAGAATAGGACTGGAGAAATGGCAGCATACTAAAAAGAGCTAGATCGGCTGATTGAAGCAGAAAGAGTCAAACGAGAAAGAAAAGCAGACGAATAATGGGAAAAGAAGGAGCAAGCCCGAATCAATTTGCTATACCAAGTCTTCGATGATCGGGAGAGGAAAGTCAAACAACATATGTCAGAGCGAGAAAATGAAAGAAATATGAAGCTCCAGGATAAATCTGAACTGGAGAGAAAAACCAAACAATATGAAGCTGAATTGGAACAAAGAAGGCAGGAAGATTTCGAAAGAGGAAAAGCTGAACAGAGAAAATTGCTTGAATAAATTGCAGCGAAGGAAGAACGAAGGAGAATGATTTTGCAGGAACTTCATCAGGAAGAACAGCAAATGGAAGCAGGCCGACAAGAGTACGATAGGAAAATTCAGGAGAGGAAAATGCTCGGCAGAGAAGAACTGGAAGGCTTTAAAAAGACTAATAGGCTCTATTGAATATTGAATATTCCTAATTACAAATCAAATTATCTTATTATGAGGTTTACATCACAATTCGAGAATATCATCAATAAACTTTATTTCCTAACTGTAAATTTCTCTTCGAACAAATATATTAAATGTCTTTGGCCCCTTATTTAATGGCTTTCAAAGGAGGTTTCCTTTCACCATGCTTTTATTTTTCAATGATACTTTTCATAAAAGAGCTCGGCTTGATTTTTAATTAAAAGTTTTTCAGCATATTGACTTTATTTTATTAAATAGATGGGCGATCTGAAATACATTACTTATTTTTACTTTATCGAAGGAAAGTTTTGCACTCTTTTGCCTATTTTTTTGTTTTATTTTTTGTTTTATTATTTGTTGGAGAACGATACTCAGATTCCTACATACAATTTTATTTGATTCCTTCAATGCCATTTACCATTATGCGTGTATTTTAGCTCTTTCTCAGTTAATTTACTGATTTGAAATGTTTTTTTTATTAGATTTGTAGGGAGTCTTCATTTTGTTGTGCTTGACCAAACATCTTTTTATAAATCGCGGCTTCGGTAGATTTGATTTGATGTACTTGTAAAGGTTGCAACTTAATTTGTCGATTATTTGTCACCAGAACACCTGATTGTTTCTTTAAGGCATTATTCTATGAACTACCGGAGTAAGCCCTTGATATACCTCTGATCTTCGAGTTATTCAGAGGACGGTGGCTCGACCGCGATGCTGAAATTGATCTGTTTGATTCATAAGACTTGTTTAGGTCGCTCACAGAATAACTACTTCTTTGGGAGTTGATTCTTGTGTGTATCTTCTTATTCTATTTTGTGATCGACAATAAATTCTTCATACGACAGTTGTATCGAGTATTCAAGTTATTCTCCTTACGATCATTTAATTGTTCATACCCCTTTGCTACCCTCAAAGCCATTATTTCATTATTCCCAGCTAAATTGGATGATTGTTTATATTGGTAAGTGAATACATTCTTATAGACGGATCTAACATTTCCAAGTTTCTTTTAAATTTGTGAGTTTATTGCTTTGATTCTTTTAGGGTTCTTTTGTAATTGTGCAATCGATTAGCTTTGTCCGGAATTTCGACTCTGGATCGTTGCTTTAGAGGAGTGTATTTGAACAATAGAGTTTTTTGTTGTCTTGCTACGACGCATTGCAGAAGTGAAATACTATTTTTATTACTTTTAATCCGAAACTGTATATAAATTTAACGAATTTTATAGGGAAATGTTAATGATGCTCATACTAATGCTAATTTTAATACCAAAATTGAAAAGCGTTTAGACTATCGAATAATTCGAGTAAATCGATAAATTTAGTTAGCATAAAAATTTAAGAGAGGACTGATAGGCCTATTTTGGCAATTCAGATAGAGGGTATCTATAATATTTAAATTATCAGAATATCGAATGAACCAATTATAAATAAAGTACATGCTGGCGAATCTCAAAACGATGAACCAGCAGCTAGGCGCAGATAAGGCTCGTATGAAATGTTCGAAATTTAGGAAAGGCCATGGCTGGGACATAGTTCGATTTCATTCAAGAGTAGTTCCTTGCGGAAAGGCATAAAGTGTAAAAGTATCAGGACATCAAGTAAAAGGAGGGAGTGACAGTCAAAAACGCAGAGATTTCTTTTAAGATACGGGAAGGAGTCAACACCCTTGAAGATCTGCTGGAAAAACTAAAAAAATAGTATGAACGGTTAGCCAAGAAGAAAAAAGATACTCCTGAAATCCTCACCAAAAAGAAAAAAATTGTCTAGAACTGCTAATTGCTCCTGACTGACATACAAGATCGGCTGCACGGTGACAATAACCCCTCCCAGCATCAAAAGCCCATGACTTTGACTGACATGAAACAGAAATGTACATTTAGAATGACCACTCGTAGTGCTCGACGAAATCGACCATGCTAACAATGACATCCACTACAGAGCCGACTCAGAGGATAAGCTCTCTTCCATCGACGATGAAGAAGCCAATGCCATGGACCAGTACAAGAAAAAAGATGAAGAACAAGACGTTATAATCGATGACATTATTCTGGGAGTCCAAAATGTGCGCAAGAAAGTGAAGAACATCAATGAAAAGCAAGACCAAATCAACGCAAAGGTCGAATAGGATAACAAGATAGCGGGCAAACTTGAGAATAAAATCAGAAGTGAAAACGAAAAGCTGAAGGTTATTATCGAGAAAATGAAGCCGAACCGTTGTTGCATTGCCATGTTCTTACTTCTTTTATTGATTGGGTTGGTCGTCGTCATCATTAAGTTCTTAATTCCGCAACCTGTCTGACCTAATTGATGTGTGTTCCCATTCGATATTAACTACGACTAACTACTATAATAAATGTTAACTACTACTATAGATATTCACTACTACTTTTAGACTCACTCATTTACGTTGACATAAACCCAGCGACTTCGTTATGCTGGCATTCGAGTGGAATGTAGAATGTAGGCTGATAGAGACTTTGATATGAGCTTAAATGCTGATTGATTGAGATATTAATCATTTTTTCTTTTTTTGGTAGTCGTGGTCGCGAGAGGGACAGAAAAGTATCTTTGATTTCAGATACACATACCGAATGTAGGACACGCCCAATACTTTTCTTGGCACTCCGCGCTTGATGTTCCTAATGTAGTACATTTCTTTGTTGTATAGAATCTTTGTTACTACATCTGTTGTTGAGATGCCCTCTGTTCTTTTGGTTGCTACGAATTTCCCCAGCTTTTTGCACGTCGCATAAGCATCGTCCACATCAGCAGTGACATAAGGCAGATCATCATGGCAAACAAAGTCGATGTTATTCTCGGTGAGGAACTCTAAATGGGTTTAATTGTACATTATGTGATAATCCATGGAGCATGGGGGATTACCTCATCGACCCATTTGCACTGGGCGCACATTGCTATTCGCTCTTCTTCTGTGCTTATCGTGGGGCCTATGTTATAGCTGAAGGTACCTTTAAAAGTCTCAATAGGCTCTTGATCGCAACACCCAGCAATCAGCCATATTTTCTGGTCCGGGAACGATTATCGGCACTGCTTAAACATGTTTGCGTGGCCGATATGAAATGAATCGAACACCCCATCAGCATATACCCTTATGAGAGCGCCTTCCTGCTTGGCATGTTAATTCATGCTTTAAAGTTCACTGTTTAATTATATTGCGTGATAAATTGTCATGACATCACCTCTAACGTTTCGAATGCTCACCTAAATATGAGTAAGCCCGAACACTATTATATTTCACTGGCCGACGATTCTGCGATTAACCCGGCCTCTGAAATCGAATATTCTTTTATAAACATTAAGGATGAAATTATCTGTGGATACAGATCAAACTGTCATGCTAAGGACAGCCGATAAGTACGAGATTCCAAATTAAATACGACGCAGTCTAAATTTTGAGTATAACTCCAGTCGCTTCCATTCGAAACATTCCTTTCAAGAGTTAGTTGACATTTGTCGGCAATCGATCAAGGATGAGATATTCTTTACGAAATATGCGACCAACCCTTTTGACATGGCCAGATATAAAGTTGATACTTCACCTCCTTAACCAAGCACTGAGTCGCCCTTTGAAGAAGAAGAATAAGTTTTTCTCCAGAATTTCATCATTGCCTGCGAGAAAGTTATTGTCCAGCCTTAATATGATGCCTTGCACGCGCTGAACGATTTGGTAAAAACTAAAAATATCGTGCGACTTCAGTTGAAGCCTTACTATCAAGATATTGAAATTAATTTTAGATTTCTCAGCATCAAGCAAGCGATGATTTTTACTGCCCTAAGCCAATGTAAAATTTGGTATATAGTCTGCCGAAACCGCCGTAAATCAGCGAAATAATTTTAATTAGATCTGCTGGTTCAACTCTTTGAAGGCATTGTCAAGAGGATGAAACTGTAAAACCCATTCCATGCGAGCATTTTGCCGAAGAAAGCTCTAAAGAACATTTAAAAAAAAGAAAATATAAAGAAAAGTAACAATGCTTTGTTTGAGGCTGTCGCAAATTTTGAGTATGATCTTGTGAAAGAACTCATCCTCAAAGGAGCTGACTTATAAAAGCCTTCATTCTACGCGAGAAGGCATCAAGTTTAAATGAAATGCAGTCACCGAGCCTGCATAAATAACGACATTAAAATGTGTAAGATCTTGGATAGCTTCGGGGCCAACTGGGAAGCTGAAGACAGCTAGAAAATGACGCCCATATTCTACGCTGTGCAGTCAGGTGGGCTTGAAATTATAAAGTATTTGATCGAGTAAAAAAAAGTTGACAAATAAAAGCCCTAAATTCAGAATAGGTCGCCTTTTTATTTCGCGTGCACTCAAAACAATTTAGAAGTAATTAGCTATTTGTATCAAGCAGGCTGTAACATCAATAAAAAATCTGAACTTGGGAGGACTGCCTTATCCAAGGCCTGCTATCTTGGCAGAGTGGATATTGTAAAGTTCCTATTGGACTGCAAATAGATAGATATGTATTCTCAGTGCAAAAAAGGAAGGACTGCTCTTCATAATGCTGTGTTCGGACCCAAAGGAGGTCGTTAAGGACAAAAGTTCGGCACCAATTAAAAAGATTCCCCTTAATGTGCTCAACTGCTGTTATAAAAGGGCTTTGAAGTGGATTTTGTGGATGTTTAAGATTGCACTCCACTCCATGTTGCAATGTCATCGGAGGCGATGGATAGCATTAAAATTTTATTGGCCTTTGGAGCTTCCTTAACAGCCCGCAATAATTATCAATAGACTCCGCTCATGACTGCTGCCAAATTCGGTCATGTAGATGCTGTTAAATTAGTCTACGAATAATATGACTGCGACATTTTAGTGAAAGATGCTTTTTCTAAAAATGTATTACTCCTTACTGCAAGGTTCAAACAAAATGGCTAAAATGGTACAAACCCAGTTTTCTTGTACCTTTTAGAGCCCTTTGTTTTGAAGTCTCTCAACTCCCAAGACATCCCCTAAATCCATCGAACATTTACAGAGCTATTAATGCACTAATCGCCAATTTAACTGGAAGATCTATGGAAGACATGCCAAAAATATTAAGTGACTTTACCAAGTCTCAAAATTGCAGAGATCGAAAAGCTATTGACTCTCAGCATACACCGCAAAGACATCATCGAATCCAATTTGAAGCATTATACCTACCTGACAAAGTAATAACAAAGATAGGCCATGAAAAATGCTATAGCCAATTAAAGTGATGTAATAACTGACATCCTCAAGAGTATCAAAATCAATGAAGATTATATCGAGTAGATTTACAAATGGCTTATTTCTAACAATGATATCAAACTGCTTTAGTTCATTTGGGAATCTTCGATATTGCACATCGAACAAATCTCACTTCCTTCGGCCCAAATATTCGCCTTGATTGACAATGGAGCGCTTATACTAAAATAGAAAGTCATTACATTTTGTATTCTATGCCTAAACTTCGATTGGCCTGCATACAAACATACAGATGGCTCCAATATCCTGCATTTACTAACGAAGAAGCAAAAGAGTTCCTCAATGATGCAATTATTTAAATCACTTTCGGGTAAAGTACCCGAGAAATTGTTAACCAATAAGTACATCAGGAGTAAATCACCTTAGTAACGGATAATGCTCTTGCAAGAATTGCTTTGTGCCCAAGATTAATCTGGCTTCAATGTGCATCAGTTGAGCCTCGTCCTCAAGAATAAATCAATTGCTAAAATAATCGAGTAAAAGCTGAAGTAATAGAACTTCGAATATGAGCATGTTCTCGATATAAAGGACTATGATCCTGTACTTGAAACCTGTCCTCAAGAAATAGCCAAATTTGCAAACACTTTGCATTAGATGTAAGACTAGCTCGTCCAATTTGAGAACTAAGTGAAAGATATGGAAGTATCTGAAATGTAAGATAAATGGAGGCTATCTGCTTTACGCATCACTATGGAAAAGTAAGGAAAATAAAGTCAAGATTTCTGGAGTGAAATTGAGAGCAGAAAACTTATATATATTAATAATGAAGAATAGTTGGTTAACCTACATCAGTTATATGAGGAATCCGTCATTGGCATAGATTTGTAATATTTCAATCAGGAAGGAATCACAATAATCTCCACTCTGCAAATTTCATCACCCAAGCATGATTTCATTGTGGACTGCCTGGCGATACCACTGAAAATGATAAAATCAAGTCTAATGGGGATATTCTACAGCAAAAATATCATAAAAATTATGCATGGTGCAGATAATGACCTGGTTCTCATCCGCAGTCATTTCAATATTTCGCTCATTAATTTCATTGACACAAGCCGAATAGATCTAGAGCTGAGGGACAATAAAAATGACCTGAGAGGGCTATCGATTCTGAGTAAGTAACACTTAGGAATTGTGTTGTCGAAAGAGTATCAAGTTTCGGAATGGAGGATTCGGCCCATCCCTAAAATTATGTTGCTCTATGCGAGGAAAGACGCGCTGGTCCTTCCCTACTTACTAGCTGAAATGCTATCGAAGGCTGATGATCCTGAGATGATTCGGAGGATGATATTGAATGGGTGCAAACAGGTGAGACGAAACAAAAAGCAAACCCAGCCTCTTTTGGCTGCCATCCAATCCAAATGATTCCTGTACTTATCGCATCATCTATCGAATTAAATATCGAATTATTATAATATCATTTATTTTAATAATTTATCATGCTCCCCAATACGATAACAGTCATTTTGAATGATTATAGGAAAGGATAGCCTTAAGAAATAAACAGCACAGCCTAAAAAAATAGGCCCCCTCAAAACGAAGAATCCTAAGCTGCTGCAAAAGTAACATAAGCCAAAACTTGTACCCAAGCCAATCCATCAGCATTCGACTTTATCGCTTTTATACAATCATAATGCATCTCAGACTAGTTTGGCCACAGAGTACAAACAAAAAATATCGGCAGGGAAGTACTTGAAGCCTCATCGATAATCATCTGCGAATCTTATCAAGAAAAGTTCAAGCAAAGGGAAAAATAAGGGAAAGAAAAGCATGGCCGGTAAGAAGAGCCCTCAAAAGATATTTTTAGTAAATCGCAGCAATGATGACCATCAGGAGTAAGCCTATGAAAGGGTTCTGATGGGCCAGTTCAAAAGCGTGACCAATAGTTAAATTAATTTTTCGTATAATACTTCCGAGCGAGATAATACGCTGAATAAATGTAAGAAAAACCTGAAGATCGATTGCTCAGATGAGTGCATTCTCAATCAACATTTCATGAACAGCGCAATCCGAAAGACTCAAAGAAGGAGGCATGAAGCAGCCATCACCATTCAAAGTGTCTATAGAGGCTACCTGACTCGCAAAATGCTGTAGAATTATATCATCAAGGAGGAAGCGAGAATATAGTAACTTTCTTTGCGATTTAAACAATCCCAGAGATCTCAGGCTTCGATCTTCCGGTAACAATCACCGGATAAGGGCCGTATTTCTTACAAGCCGCATCAGAATAACTGCAAGTAAATTGAATAATTCGACATTAGCCTAAAGTAATAGCACTCTCCACCAAAAATCAATCATGATCCTCTTTTAGAGTAGTCCTCTATTTATGCAGTAGGGCATGAGAGTTTAAGCAAGTATCTGCCCGGCTCATCATTTGCTTACAACTGCGACGAATCCAACCCGGCAATAAAGCCCAACGAGTATGCAACATACTAATAGGCCCTGGAGAACATGGAAATCAATGAAGAATCCTACCACTTCACCAATTCCTAGAAGAACAGATTTAACAAAAATGATGAACCACTTATGACAGATTTATCCGAGAAGAAGATTGTTTCTGATTTGTATGAATCTGTAGGGGAAAGATAAGGCAATTTGACACCATTTAATGATGGACTCGCAAACGAAAGTGCAATCATGAGAGTTGCTGACAAATAGTTCGAGTTTTCAGCAGCAAAATAGCAGTCATAAAGGCCCCCGAAAAGTAAAGACCAGGAAATCATCAGTATTCTCAAAAGAGAGTAACAACAAAAATGGGGTAGAATCATTGAAATGTTAAACTAACAATTGGAGGAATCAAACAATCACAATTAAAACCTTCATAAATTTATGACAGCTATTCTCAATTACTCAAAAAAGAACAAATAATAGCTTGAACTGATGTACATCGATTAGAACTGCATGAAGGCTAAGAACAAGAAGCGGTTATAGGGAGTCATAATGCCCAAAGAATAAGAGAGAAATGTGGCGAAATTTAAGAAGAACTAAGATATGCCGCTCATGAGACGAAGGAATGCGAAAGACCCCAGCAATAAGACCTACAACATTTATTAAAAGACATAAGAGCTGAAAAGATACTTCCGAGAGACTCTCACAAATTACCCAATCGAATAAATGATCCGGATTCGGGAGAGAGCTCTCGAGAAAAGAGAGAGGGAGATGGTAAACAAACTCAACCAAAACCTACAGAAGTTTGACATTTCCCATTAAGATTTTTTGGCCAAACTTAGTGAAATGCAAGAGAAATTTAAGCAATAGAAATAGATTATCAGCGAAGCTAAATTACAAATATTTCTGGGACACAGAGCTGTCAATAAATTGGTGCAGGATAGCTTCTTAGATGCCAAGTACTTAGGACTCAATATGTCATTTTGTCGTTCCTTGAAAGATTTTAATGACAAGAATAGTGTGTGGATCAAAGAAATAGTTGTTGATGAGCTAAAACTCTACAGTAAAACCAACCCAAGCCTAAAAAGCGTTATGAAAGTCTAATAATGCAGCCAAAGAGACTCCAACGATAAAATGATGAGTGAAGCAGTCAGTTTGGAAAAGCACTCCATAGAGTACAAGTAGTACAAATAGTAACCGAGTAATCTCTCATTAAAGCCATCGTAATCTCAAAGTATTGACTATTCGCTGCCCCTTGAAGAAGACCTATCATACAACGAAGGAGTTATCGAGACGGCCCACAACAAACTAGAAACATAAAACCAGTTTGAGGAATCATTTAGCTTTTCCGATGATGAAAGCGAGGATTATGCGTATACAGGTTGTCGGTTTAAAAGGATAAACCCAACTAGCACCAAATATCGTCCCGAGTTCCATGATGGCAATGAATAGGAATAAACAGACCTATTGAATAACATATCCCAGGAAGAGTTGGAGGAGTAAATTATGAGCAAAATCTCAGTGAATCGCAAGGACACCAAGGCGTATAGCATCAGCGAACAGATTAAAAACTATGAGAAGAGCCCTCGAAGTAGCGCGTTCAAAACGATAACTCAGCCTAAGAAATAAACCTACAGCATAAAATTCAAAGATTCCTCCTCTGAGGAGGCAGATCTCGAGATGGCAGACAATTACTAATTGGATCCATCAGTCATGCAGATCACTTAGACTCAAATTGCATCTTTAATTTGGGAAGTTACTGGGTAAATCTATCAGAACAATCACTTATTCCGCAAATTCAACCGCATTCGGAATAAAGTACCCCAAAGAATATCATAGCAAGAAAGAACATAATTCATTGCAGAACTTTTTAGGGTGTTGCCTGATGCAGCTGAACTCATCCCAAGATTAAACCAGCGAATGGCCCCAACCAAAGTTTAACTCCTAAAGTATATGAGAATCACATTGGAGGATGAAGAAAGTGAATTTTCATCTTCGGAAGAGTTCGAGGAAATTGGCAAATATGAACTTGTTTTTTCTTCATAGTTGTGTATCAAAGCGATCACGTCGCATTTACAGCGACGTCATGTCAATGATAATCTCGAATAAGTGGAGTACGGCCAACTCTCAACCATCTTATCAGATAAAATTTCGAAGGAATGCATTCAGAAGGTTTTCGAGAGATAAAAGTTCCGTACTTTTAGTACGCTGCAACAGTCATAGCTCAGAGATTAAATAAATAAAATCGAAATGCATTGCATTTTCGATGCCCTGAACGAGACCATTGTAAAGCTGAGGTCAAAATCTTCTGGGTATACGGGCATTGGCTTGAACGAACTCTCCTCTCTTTTATACAGCGACGAAGTATTAATCGAGAATGAAAAGTAAGTAAATAGACTCTTAGAAAACACGAAGCAATAGGTCCTGGAAATGGTGATATCGAACCAGTCTTCAAAGTAGAAGCTTGCAGTATAAAATTACGATGAACTGTGCCGCAATGATTCGCAGTGGATTCAATATGCTGATGAAGCATTGAGCTTTGCGATGGAATTGACCTTTATGCTGGAAGATCAACTTCTGTTAGAGGAAACTGAAACCATCAATTACATTTTAAAGGCTCACTCTTCATCTTTTCATACTTAGTGATAATTTAAATTATTGTACTACCTATACATTGTATTTATTTGAATCCCTGAACTTTAGCATCAATTAGATTTATTAATTAGAAATTTGTCCCAACCCCCAACCCCAACCCCAACCCCAACCCCAACCCCAACCCCAACCCCAACCCAAACCCCAACCCCCAACCCAAATAAATCAAGGATGCATAGCAACGAGATAACATATAGCAATTCATGACTAAATTGATAAAACGAAGATTAAAAATCATATTAAGTACTTTGAATAGTCTCTGATGGCAAAATCGTCATCCTCGAAGCCCATTGCCGAACTTATTGAGACTTAGACATAATTTTTATCTGTCCCTGGGATTATTTTGCCAATGCTGGCCAATAACACGAGCGAGCAAGATCTAAGTATTATTGGAAGTACGTTAAAAGCTATCGAGCCTTCAGGCTGAGGCAGTTAAGATCTAAGATGTAGGGAATCGAAAGAGTCTACAATTGATTGCTGGTTATGTAGTTAGTTTACCCATTATCCTGGGGCACCGAATTCGCCATGACATATACCCCATTATTGAATGGCATGAATACTCTTGTCTGCCCTTGCCGAACTGGTCCCTTCACCACGATCTCCATAGGCTAGTGCAGATCTGTTGATATCATCCTCTCTTCTTCGCAGTTGATAAAGGAAGTTTGGATGTCGATGTCCTATGTGTCCTTCATCATTATTTTCATGAGCTACTCGTTTATATTTTCACTATATGCCTTCAGTTCGTCTCTTTCTCGTTCGAGGAATTAGATGTCTCCTTTCAATTTTTAGACTTCCAGGAGAAGACCTTATGTGCTAATATCGTGGTTGCGAGTCTGCATTACTTAGTTGTCACTGGATCGCTGATGAGCCTCAACTGTCTCCACATTCAACTCTTCTCCGTAATAGCACTCATTCATTGGGTTCTCTTTCATCATTTACGATTGACTTTTGTTTGTAATATTCCTCTCCAGCAGGCTAATTTAGTTCTATAGACTAATAATTTTGATTTGCTGGTTGCCCATTACTTCCTTATAGTCCTCCATTAGCTCGTTTAATTTATCGGATTTGTTGCGTTCGTCTTCGAGTTCAGCCACAATCGATTACAGCATCGCTAATTGGTCTATCAGTTTGATCGATAACTCTTTGTTATCAAATTTTAGTCTGTTTTCTCTTTACTTGCTTTACTTCAGTTTGAGTTCGAGCTCCCTTATGTTATTCACGTAGCTCTGCATTTCTTCGCCCTCGCCGTGTCTTTACTAAGAGCGTTCTGTCTCCAAGATCTTATTATTTGACATTAACCTTTATATAGTTTCCTTGAGGTTGAGGATTTCGGTGTGGAGTTCGAATTTTTCATCAGTTTGGCGATGGTTCTTCACTGTTAGCTCCTAGTTTTTGTGGCGGAGGTCGGTTATTTATTTTTCAAGCATCGCGTTCCTTGTTTTGAGCAGTTTGACGGAGTTATCGTACTTCTTTTAATTCTGCTTGAGCTTGAAACTGTAGGCCTGGTTGAATATTTCGGCCGATTTTTATAACAGAATTTTTAGATTCTTGAGCTTAGCCGGGATTAGTTCATCTTTCTTGATGCTTAGTTGGTAATTCTTTATCTTCTCGAGCTCTTCCAAGATTTTTTATATCCCTGATGCAGGCCGATAAAACTCGACGTTATCAATGTACGAGAGGCTCCTTCTATTCTCCTTCATAAGCTCGCAATCAGTGGTCTGATCGTAGGTGATCAGCAAAAGTGGCACATTTACGTTTTCGAGCAGCTGGTTTTTCAAGGCTTAGTTATTGGAAAGCGCGTCAGCCATGAAATACTTTCTTTCCTTTTACTACTACTTCATGAACTATTTTATTTCCTCTTGAATAGCCAACATTTTTACATTAAATATCTGTCTTCGGTACAGCTATTTTTTCTCACGTTCCTCCAGACTCTAAATTTAAGGCTGTCGGCTCATATTTGATTTCAGGCTCTTCAGCAAAGGAGATTGAGTGAGCTCGGAGATGCTTTTTCGGATCTCTTCAATGCAAGTGTCAATACTGCCTTATTCATAACTTACAAATTAACAATACTTCTGATACTATTTCTGCACTCTGTTTTTACGGAGTTTATAGTGTTTGAAGACTTTGCTGAAGTAGGTCTAGAATTCTGTCACTGCCTTTTTCGAAGTCTGTGTGGCGTCGAAGAATTGTTTTTATAGGCCGTTTCTTTGCTCGATGAAGATTAGTATTTTGTTCTCTGCCCCATTTTGTAGCCACTCCTTCAGAGTTTCTAATAACGAACGAAATATGTCCTTCAACTATTTGAACAGTTTTTACAGCTAGATGTTTTTTTTGGATCCAAAGGCATCAGCAGCTTTGATTTATTTCTCTTCTTCAGTTTCCTTCCTGATGTTCTCTTTGATATTCGATAAGTTCTTCCTTGACGTTTTGATGGATGCTTCCAACACATTCCTTTTGGTTTTGATTCGATCGAACTGATTGCGCATTTCTCCAAGCTGTTCATTCTATTTGGTCTAAGCACTGAAGGGCTTGCCATAGCCCAGCCTGGTTTATAGAGTTAAGATTTGGGCTTTGATGGTTTAGAATATCTTGACCTTGTGCTAAGAAATATCCTTTGCGGATTTGAGCAAAACGAGAATGGACTTCCGTTGATTCTCCCACCTCTGAATGTACTCTTCCATGCAGAAGTTGATTTCCTTACAGCTATTAATATTCTAGATGAACTGAAACAGATAGATGTGCCATATTTTCAGTTTCTAGAGGATGATGGGGCTGAAACAATTTATTTTATTTTGTTGCTCGTCATTAAAGAACTTTTAAATCGGTTCCAGTTCGTATATCTTTTACCTAAGGAGAGCCCCTGTCTCATGCCAGTGCTCTAGCTTCTGCTTGCTTTCCACTTCGTACGACTACTTTTACAATTAGGCGCTGTTACTAGTCGACAGATCTCGCTCGTTGAATAAATAGATGCAGTTGTACTCTTTCAGACTCGATCCCATATCTTTGCTACTAAACGACTTTTTAAACACTCCCTAGGTTTACAGTTTTTAATTGCCAACAATCGGGTATCCAGCTTTCGTAATTAGTTTCTGATCCTGCAATTATATTTTGTATTCTTCATGAATGAGTTATTTAAGATGCTCAATTGTGGCAACCCTTTCGAATTTTTTGCGGTGGCCCGTCAGAGCGAACCTAATTTAAATGTTGCGCATTGAACTATGTAATTGCATTGTTTTGATATCAGCGACAAATTATAATTAGTAACGTTTTGTTTAAACTAAACAAGCAGTCAATTGAATGCCCGATATATAATCACGATAGATATATCGATATTGTATATAGTTGAAATAATAACTAAAAATAGATGGTTTATTCCTGGGTTCAGATTCAGATTTTATTACGCTCTCTCATTCTCTGAATTTCTATGGCGAATCTGAGATGGATTGAGGTTTGTTGAAGCATTTTATTGATTGCAGACAAAAAATATGCAAATGACAGTTCTGCTGACGCTAACAGTATCCATCCGATTTCTCATATTATAAAAGAATTTGCTTTGTCATAATCGTCATCATTCTTTTATTTTATAATAATTTAGTTCTTACATCACAACACAACTCAAAGTCTGACAATGAACTCCGAACATCTCTCCGAAACTGATTAATCTTAGCACTCTAAAAATGAAGAAAAGCCCCCTCTAAGCCAATCGTAGGAAAATACTTACAGCCCCATAACCAATCCGGAAGAGGCATAACGTATAATTAAGGCAATTTCTGATCAAATTAAGCGTTCGAGATTAATAGAATTTTAATCGAGTCTGAAAATGATTGTGAAGCTCATAGAAAAAGGTTACGCTGCGCTATTTTTAAAATTTCCCAGCATCATGATTGCCATGATGAAACAGTTTTGCACTCTCTTTCGGAAAATCTAGTCCGATTCTTCGGCCTAGGGCAAAATGATTTTCGTCTTATCAGCTATCGCCTAGCTGATAAAATAGGCGGGCAGATTCGATTTCCCGTTTTCAGAGAAATTCCTGAAGAATTTGTTCTTGATCGACGGGGAGTTGCTGGAGAATTCGTTATACAAAGATGCAATTGTGGCAATTTTGGGAGTGATCTATGAGAATATTTCTCGGCAGGGCCGCGTCTTGCGGAAAATGAAGCTCAACAGCGAATTCAAAAGAATAATCTTGGTGAACTATCACTTAGTGAACTAGAGCTTTTCAGCTCGCCTTTTCAATAAAAGTTTATACAATTTGGCGCTTCAGGGAGAAAGCATAACCGAAGCTGAGTTGCATAAGTACAATGTTTTTGGGACTATTTCTAAATTATTGACTCCTCTTCAAGTCACTGCCTTGATCTCTAAAATCAGATCGGCATTAAAGCAGCCGCAGTCATCAAAGATAATTCCTAAAAATGAGAGTGCTGAAATGATCGCTTAGTTATGAATATCTGATTGGCCATATTGATTTTTCCCAGACTTTATTCTATTATTAATCATTGTCTTCATCAATTATATTGTATGTAGAGAATAGCCCAATAAATTGATCAGACCATAGCATGTATTGTGTCAACCAATAAGGGACGATGCTTTAATTGCAGTAGCTCATGATCTATCAAGAATTGAAATAATGTGAATTTTGGAACTGCATTGAGATATATTTTTTTGTTTTAGTGAGATTGTCTTATAATTTATCAATCCTTCGGAAACTAAAAACGTTGTAACTCCTTTTTCAATGCTTTTTGAGCCACCTTGATGAATCGGATTGGTCAGCCTTACCTACATTACCTACGATGTATGAGCATGAGGAACTAATAAACAAATCGACCTTTATAATATGAATGAATAGAATTTCATATGCCGCATTTTCCCAACAGTCATCAAATCGAGCCTGATGCGTAAAAAAAGAGGGATGCAATTGCTCATAAATGGACATCCTACACAGTAGGCCGAGAAAATGGCAATTAAAGCAGATAAAATTGAGTGTGATTGATGCATAGTTATTGGATAATAATAAGGGCATTCAAGGGTCATATCTAAGACGAGCTTGAATCCCCAAATTTAGGTTTGATTCGCTATTTCATCATTCGCTACTCCAGAATTTCATCCTAGAAATAAGACTTTCGATTCTTCCTTATTATTTTCTGCGAATGCTTCTCTTTGAGCTTCCTGCGCAAACTCAAGGCATCTCTGTACTTCTTCTTGATTTGTTTGTGGGAGTGGTTAGGAAAGAAGCTTTGAATGAGAGTGAAATCGGAGCCATATTAATTGATGAGCTGGGTAAGGCTGGAATTACCTGATAAAAAAGTTTTTATTATTCGTCGGTCCAGAGCTTGTTGGGTTTGGCCATAGAGAGGCTTCCAATTTTGATGTATTGGATAGAAATTGAGTTGATGAGGCTGTAGATAGTTTCCATTGCTATTTTATTATTACATGATATTAACTGATGGATATTCCAATACTGTTATAATAAACAATCACAGCATTTCTACTCTGTCCGTCAACAAATCACACAATCCTCACTATCTGCTTGTTTTCTATCAGGAAACATCCAAATTTGAAATCAAAGTGCTTTCACATATTTCCCGAGGTGCCTCTGGGAAAAGCATTCGATTAATATGAAAGTAACCAGCAGACATTATATGCTATGTGATTACTCATTCTGAATGCAGGCACAAATATCTGCAATCGCTTCAAACGAAATGTAGTGTGCTCTTGCTTGGTGCACTGCAAGTGTGAGTATATCCACAAGTAGTAGTCTTTATGCGGATTGTTGTAGTGTTAGGTGCTCATTTTCTTTATTAGAGTTTCAATCTGCCCTAAAGTTAGCCACACGGCATCGTAGATCATAGGAATATCTTTCATTTGTATAGTGTTCACTGCTGATTATTTCTCTGTTTAATTGGCAATGAGATAGATGCAATTGGAGACAATGCATCTCCAATTTCGGACGCATTAATCTTTCCAATCATGAAGCCATTTATTGTTTCCGGTGTCCTTTTAATTTGGGGATTATGGTGGTTTTATGGTAACTATCTATTAGCTAGTACTAACCCTATTGCGCATATTGCTGGATGCACATTTGATTTCTTGGGCTTGATTCCTTACTTTAATGAGATATGAAAAGGCCTATACTTCATTTTCATCGCATTATTAGATGTTAATGCCCGCTAAAGGGAACGCTTGGACTGGCTGACACGAATCTGATTACTACTCTGAGCTTTAAGAGATACTCTCTGACAATTTATGTTCAGCTTTGACAATAGGCTGCATTTCTCTTTTATAATTAAGCATAAACTGATTGCTAATAATGTTCATGGTAAATTGATTGCAGTTTATAAGTTATATACTCGATTTAAAAAAATGATGAATGAATAGATTGTTAATAAATGTATTGATTTACAGGTTTTATGAATGTCTATTCAAGTTCTAACACCATAGGTATGCACTAAATAATGTAATAATGCACTTATGATGAAACCCTTTATTTTTAGAAAGTAAGTTTCAATTTTAAGAGCATTTATGGTTGTTAGATTTAATAAGCTTGGATTATAAAATCTATGTCTGCATCCACAATAACCTTCGCGAACATATCGGATAAGTATATCGGTTTGGCAATAGCAGTGGCGATCACAGGTCTCATTGCTGGAGCCTTGCTGCAGTTCACTCGGAGATTTAGAAACATGCCTGCTTATTTCCTGGCCACTTTCAGTTTCTTCAAAGGTACACCCTCAGTTAGTTTAGGAAAGCATGTAAAATTGCCTTTAGCAGCCGCAATAATTTATTATATCCTACTGCTCGTCCCTCTTCTTTTGCTGGTTATCTGGGTTATACTTCTGTTGGTGAATATTGGACCGAGCCCAGCCCTGCCGATCTTATTCTATGGAATATTCGTGGCATTACTTTGTCTGCCCTCAGAGAGCCGCTTATTCTATTTTAAAGTTTTAGGCCTGCTTGTGACCTTCTTTATTGCAGAAATTCTTGTGATGGCCCTCACATTCCAAGCCGAGTACAATTTTGATCATATAGCGACTAAAATTCGTTCTTTACACTAACAGCGGTGCTCTTAACCTTGAACAGCATATTCGTGGCCATTTCATTGTGGATTTTGGATGGAAGTGCATGGAGCATCCCATCGGATGTGCCGGGGCCTCTAAAGTAGAAAATTATGCAGTAAGTCAAAATATGGAAAAAAGAAGATGAGTCTCCATAGATCATAACTGGGGGCTTATATGGAGCGATTGTCAAGGCAAGTCCATGCCTTCGAGTAGTGGCGATTGTTGTGAGCTATGTCATCGGGCTCATTATTCTAGGCACGTATTCAGCCACTGGGTATAACCATACCACTTCAGGCTTCCAAGCTCTCATTAATTCAGTGGCTGTGATCACCACTGATATAATTTCCTTGCTGCTCATCTTCATCACAAAGAAGACAGGATTCAACCCGATTGTCAACTCCACAGTTGCCATCATCATGAGAGTGCTCATCGTGGCATTTTCGGGCCCTTATTGGTTTGCAGGGTACTGCCTGATTTACTTGATCCTGATGATCTCCATCATGGTCCTCGTCATCAACAAATACTATCCGAACCATGAGAGGTTCTTTTCAGGCAAAGTCATGAAATTAAATATCTTTTTAATGCCTGAGTTCAGCGCCTTTCTCTTGCTGATCATGTTCTCAGCCCTCGTGTTTTATATGGGCAACGACAACGGGAAAACGCTGCTGATTTCAACGATGACCCTCGGTGGGCTTGTGTATCCCTTCTGGGCAGTGGGAGTGGCAGTAATACTGATCTCCTTTGCGTTTTTCTTCTACTTAATAAGCATGAGGATAATCGAGCGCTCGAGCGCCAAAATCCGGACACTCAGCATTTACTACATGGGATGCACGCAATGCGGGGAGTACTACTTCTTTTTGATTTTGTCGTATCTGCTGATCGTGGTGATCGGATTCTACCTGTGGTCGAGAGTGGGTTCGGCAATCATATGGGCCAGTTGCGTGTTTCTGCCATTGTTCTACCAGTCCCTCATGTTGTTCTATGTGAACTGGACAGAAAACGACTACCTCCTACTCGGAGATTTGAATGCAATCAATAAAAAGATCAAGAAAAGAAGGCAGAGGGAAGAAAAGGTTGCCAACATGTACAGCAGTGTCATGTAAAAGATGAAGGAAGAAGGGGCTGGCGAAGACGAGGATCTCATGCAAGAAGTCAAGAATACTAACAGCAGGGATCAGGCCAGCTACGAGCAGAACTTCATGGTTGAAAATTACGATACGAGATCGGAATACACTGACTGGAGAGATTAAATGAACGTCTTCAAAGCATTCAAAGAGAATAAACTGTTGCCCACAGACAAAAAGATCATAATCAGCATCCCCATCATGGCCCTATCCTTGGTGGCATACTCCATAGTATTCTTCTTCGTGGCCGATAGAGATATGACGGCCTTTACAGTTTCAGTCGAAATTCTAGTGATCTTCTTGGGATTCATCCCGACCAAAAGATACTTCTCCACTTTCGAGAAACCCAACATTTTTCAGATCATTTCATTTGTCTTGGCAGTCATACTGAACTATGGCTTCGGAATTGCATCTTATCTGATTGGCTGGAATAAATCACCTGCTTATACAGTTCTCTGGGCAATAATCAATGTGTTCGCCATCCTGGCATACGCAGCATTCTCTTTGCTCAGGGATAAAGGCTTAGTGATTCCAACTTTCATATGCAGTATTGCAAGCATTGTCGTTTCTTATGGAATCGGAATCCTACTCATCGCGCTATTCAGCGAGATTATCGCAGGAATCGCATTAATCGGAGTTGCGTTTTACTACACTTACGCGAACGCTGTTTACTTTGTCTACATAAAAATGAACAAATCTATGCCATTCATTGTGTACATCATAACTTTCATCATGATAGTTGCCACATGCTTTGCTGTCATGATCTACTCATTCGTTAGTGAAGATTTCAATGACTTCTATGGCTTTAGCATTACCTACTTGGTGATCAACCTTTTGATCTTGCTCTATGCGGGCTATAGTGTAATGTCTGATTTTATAAATCGCTATGAAAGGCCCAACTTCTACTCAGCTTATGGCAGTCCCATCTACAAATACAACATTTAGATCAAATCAGTTGTGGAGAATCTCAAGCCGATGAGGGCTTGGCTCGTGGGATGGTTCATGTTCTTTGTCTATACGCTCCTCATGATGATATTTCTGACCGATTCCGACTACGGAGTTTCTGCATCTCAAATATTTCTCATTGCCTTCTACCTCACATTCATCTACTTCACCACATATAACCTGCATCGGGCCGGCCGAATCAAAAAGTAGATAACTCTATAAATAATGGAGAAGTCTTGGGAGGAGGTCATGCAGTCAAAATAAAATACTTTCGGCACCTTCTTAAACTATGAGTAGTTGGAGACACAACTCGCTTAGTACAAGAAAATGGAAGAAAGTGGCCAGAAGGAAGCCCCCTCAGCCATTAAAATACAACCCAATCTCGCACAAACGAAAGAGGTTCAAGAATCTCTCGATAAATCTGAACAAAAGCTATAACCTGGTGCAGCTCCAGCTTCATTATAGGAAACCAAAGATGTGAGCTACATTATTTATCAGCTCTAGAACAAACTGCAGAAGATCAGATAAAATGATAAGATTCTGCTGATCAATTTCTACACGACCATCATCTTCAAATGCGAAAGCACAAGGGTACATACCATTCTATTTAGAAAAAAAAAATGCTGCTTTTTAATAACTTCATCCGAGACTGTGGTGATGCTTTAGGAGATGGAGGTATTACAATTGTATTAGACGAAACTCTCTATGATATCGAATCTACCTACAATCAAGCCTACCAAGAGTATCTGGCACTCTCTGCAGTCCAAGTAGCATATCAAATAAATTTAGAAAATATATTTCAACAAGCAGTTGAAGCTGTACGAGTAGAAAAAACTATAAGGAGAAAAGAAGAAGTAAATTCTAAACAACAAAGAAACCTAAAACCAAATAAAAAGGCAGGCCGAGTTAGACAACAAGTTAATAAATCAAGGCAAGTAGGAAGATGATTCGAATCTCCCCATTTAAAAAATGAGAGATTCACCGCTTAAATTCAAAAAGATGAAAGAGACACTCACTGATGATTACGTGGATGCTTAATTCAAGACTACAAATGCGAGCATCCCTTCTGATGTTGTCTCGGAATGCAAGGGGTGGAGGAGACCGGCGGCTGGCTCTGTTATGTTGAAGGATAAAGATACTGGGATGAATGTGAGGCAAGGCTCCATCGGTGATTGTTATCTTATAAGCGCAATTGGGATTTTAGGCAAGGAAAGAATAAGGTAAATTATGGGAGATCCCCAATTATCGCCGCCGGGTGCATACATGGTTAAGTTCAAAAAAATGAACAAAGATGTGTTTGTGATTATCGACAGCCAGTTCCCAGTTCATGATACATCAAAGAGCAACGAATGGCTTTTTGGCCGATGCGAAGATAATACGGAACTGTTCTGCAACATCATTGAAAAAGCATACGCCAAGCTCTATGGAGGATATAACAATATTGTAGGTGGAAAGGTTGCTTTAGCTCTTGCAGACATAACGGGGGGTTTCCCTGAGGAGATTTAGCTTAAGCCATACCAGGAGAATAACATGGATTAAATATTCACGAAGATGCTCGAATTCAAGAAAGCTGGATATCTAATGGGTGCTGGGACTCCTCCACATGAGCAGGGAGATAAAGCAGAGATTGGAGGAATATTCCAAGGCCATGCTTATCTGATCTTAGATGTGAGAAATCTCGATGAAAACAAACTAATTAAGCTCAGAAACCCGCATGGAAACAATAGTTTGGAGTCCACCCTGGATTGGAGTGACGATTCTCCAAAATGGACGAAGAGATTGAAGGGTTTAATTGGATAATAAATGGCAGATGATGGAGCATTTTGGATGGGGCTTGAAGATTTCGTGTACAGCTATAGAGCTCTATATATTTGCCGCATTTTTGATAATTCATTTGTGAAAATAGGGCCCATTAAAGGTGCATGGAAAGGAAAAAAAGCAGCTGGACTTCGCAATCCTAAAGGTAGAGCAATACTGGAAGACAATCCTCACTTTGGTATTAAAGCGAACAAAAACTGCACACTATTCGTCGAACTCAGCCAGAACTAACTTACTGGCACAAGCGCAAAAAATAAAATATTCTTCATGGTCCAAAGAAACGGCGGGAAAAGAATACAGGCTCCCTCGACGAACAAGATGGTCGGCATGTCAGGCCCCGCGATAAATTCAAGGACCATTTCGAAATAGATTGCATTGCAATCTGATTCCTACCCTTACACGTTTTCTTTGATGACAGCTATTTTTGAGACTGGCGAAGAAGGCACCTTCAGCCTTTCCCTATACTGCAACGATAAGAATGTGCAATTCGTCGATGATGACCAGTTTGATGTTTGAAATGAATATAGTCTTCATTCAATTATAGTTTATGGGTTCAATGGATATCTTTCTCATCTATTACAGCTGCAGCCTATTTGTATTGTTATAATTATAGTAGCCTATAGTTCTAATAAAGAATGTGGCCAGTATCACTAATTTTAGTTTGTGAATAAATTTTATCTATGGAACTAAACGTACACTAACCTAAGAGCAGAGCCTTCTGCATATTTCTTCGATACTTGCACTTGGGACTTAATTTAATAGTAGCACTTCAAATGAGCAAAATTAATTCAATCAATTGCTCGACGGCGATGCTCGAAATCGGCCAACCGATCGCCATCATACTCATAGTCTTTAATGCCATCGCAATAGCCGTCCTGAAATTTAGAGAAAACTTTAACAGGAAAGTATTTTTCGCAGGATTCGGGGTCAATATAATTCTAGCAGGAGTCATGATGGTTGTGGGATTCGGTCAAGCAGGTTAACCGAACAGTTGTGCAAGCAATAAGGTTTTGCATCTTTACACTGGAATATAATCTTTGATCTTCATTGCCATAAGTGTCATGGCCCTTCTCGGCCCCTTCTAATGGGCGCTCAGATACTGCAATGCTCCTGGAAATTTCGTGTGGGTCGTTTTATTCTTTTTGCTCAAGTGTACAGCAGCCTTCAAGGGAGGATACACCACAGTCGGAATTTTAAACCTGCTTGTCTGCTTGTCTATCTTGTTCATAAACTTATTGCCTTTTGTGAAGGGAATGACGAAGCAAATCAGAAAGATAGTCTCAATTGCCTGGATGGGTGGAATCGGTTTCTTGGTGCTTTGTGAACTCATAGTATTCATTGTATACTTAGCTGGAAGCAGTGAAACTACGTTTGACGATTATGTTGCTAAGAAACTTGCACACACTTTCCTTTCGGTCAACATCATAAATATCTTATTTTGGATTTGGGGACTCGTAACTCTACAAAGTACGAAAGGAGATGTCATTCGAGACGGCATCATTGCTGAAGAACAGCCACACGATTATCAACAGAATTAACTTGAGGATTTCGACGGGGACAATGCCATAGGAACAATAAAATGATTCATAAGTTTCACTTCATTCATTTTAGAGCATATGTGATATTCAAATGAGATAGATGGACGAATGCTGTCTTTAATTAAAACATAGAAACACATTTTCAATCAGCTAGCGACAACCATGCTCAGATATTTCTCAGATTGCAATTCCATCAATGTTTTGCGATATTCTATATTCTTTTTGTATCTGTCAATATAGCTCTATGCGAGAGTTTGCCAGCGTCTAATAATTTTATATCCCATTTCGTTGAATAATCTTTCCCCTTCTGTTCTGGCCTTCTCTCCAAAGTACCCTACTTGGTATTTGAGCACGATTATATTCCTACTTTCTTACTTAATAGTTTTCTTGCCGGTGCGGGCTCCTTCAGAATTATAAGCTTCATTGCCTTCCATTTTTTAATGCGTGCTCCTTTTGTTGTAACTACGATGCATAGTGCTCTAAATTTCCAGCAGCTTTTTCAACTCAATCATGTTTTCATGTTCGTACTTAAGAAATGGTTCAATCTTCTTCGAGTTGACTTCGCACTCGAATTTGAGACTTGATAACTAATCTTTATAGCTGTTCTGTAAAATGTGGTAGGCTTGTCCCAAATATTTAACTTAGTTTGTAGTGACTTTGGTGTTGAAGTTTTTGATCTCTTTTTCGATATCGCCCATCAATTTGATCAAACTGCTGAAAGTTTACATTATATCTTGATACTGTTTTGTTACACTCTAGGCCAGTTTTCGATGCCTGCCGTAAAGATCGTTCATTCTTTGGATGAAGCGATTGAGGTTGGCCAGGTAGTTGTTCTGCTCAGTGCTGATTGTCACCGACACTTCCCCATCCAGCAGACAAAGCTACTATATTCCTTGCAGTTCGGCCATGCTCTCATACTTTTCAAACTTTCTCTTGATCGACTTGTGATCCTTTAGGGTTAGAAAGTCCTACATCACCCGAGAATTCCGAACTTCCCGATTCCTCAGCAAATCTCGCATAAACATTTCTATCATCTTTTTTTGTTTACCGATGAAACTGCTCTCTGTGCCATTTAGCCAACTGTTCCCTTCGAGATATGCGAGGTGCATCCCAGGGAAGAATTTCTATAAATTCTTCTTCAGCTTGCTGAAATCGTCATAATTGCGTTTGCACTATATTCCTAAAGGGTACACCTTTAATGTGTACATAGGGTAATCTGCTGCAACAAAACTGCGCTGAACAATTTAATACTTATCATCGATGAAGACATTCAGTTTTTCTTGTGACAATTGGCTACGAAAGGTTGATTTGAAGCAAGGGATTTTCTCGTTAAAAATGAGCTCTTAGGCAACCCATTTTGTGTTGGGAATTGGGAGATTATTTGCTTTATTGTTCTGTGAGGCTATACTGTTGGCAAGATTTGTGTTTTGGTACTCGGTTTGAGCTCTGGAAGCGCGATTGATTGAAACATCATTATTATCGATTTATTTCATTCTGATTTCATCTTTTTTACGGCTTTAGAGCTCACCTTTCGAATAAGAGTTCTTCATGGGGCGATTAACAACATATGGCTCATCGAGTGGCTATTTCTTGAGGTATGGAGAGTTTTTCTTTTATTAGTGAGGGACTTGAAAAAGATCCTGTCCAAGACCAAATCCTTGATGAGTCATGGAAAAATCGTTCATCGAACTTCGATTACTATATTTTGCATCATAATGAGGTGCCTGTTTTGCAGGATTGACGTAAGTGCCTGCTCTTGACTTAGTTTATCTTGGAGTTTCTTTGATCTCTGTGGTGTTCTTCCAAAAATCAAACTCATCAAAGCTTATAGAGCTGCTTCGATGATACACATTATCACTGCCAGATGTATTCGAGGAGTTGTTCTGGTAGTTGCTCTGTGAGCTGTTCTGGTAGTTACTTGAAAAATTGTTCGAATTGTTAGCTGGCTCGCTCTAAAATGCTTCGTCGAGCAGGTCGATGACTGAAGATCTGCTAATGCGACTGCTTCGACAGTTGTCGGAGTATTAATTATCTTCGCTTTTCATACTGGCGTTTGATAAATTAAATGCCTGTCCTGTTTCCGCACTCTGGTAATCATTATAGGATGACTTGTTGTTTTGAGTGTTGTGTTGTTGTTTTTGCCTTTTGTTGTCCTGATATCGAAGCACTATCTAATTCAATGAGGATAGGTTACTTGTTCAGTGTACTGCAATGTCCATGAGTTGACATCGATGCTTCCCATGGAGCTCTCGCAGAATTCATAAAAATCTTCATACTATTAAATATCAATGTGGGTCCTCAGGTACTATTGTTTCTATTCTAAGGATTAGGTTCTTGCCGTTTTCATTAAATTTTTGTTTTAAATTATAACTCATCCCTATGACTTAAATATATTCATATATTGTCTTTTCGAATGTGCATTGCTAAATTGGAACATGGATTTTGAATTATTTGACCTGGAGTAAACAGGTGTTTGAATATATAAATTACAGATTGGTATTTATGGAATGAATTAGCTTCTCATTGAAATTAAATAAGATTAATCAAAGCCGTTCAATTCTCTGTCATTTGGGGTTGGGGTTGGGGTTGGGGTTGGGGTTGGGGTTGGGA
>NW_028282081.1:0-34139 GCF_059751285.1 Brachycentrus maculatus
TGCTTGGTATCCTCGTAGAAGTTTAGTTAAATAACCTAAGGCTTATTTTTCATCTAATTTCTCTAAAAATTGAAATGCCCATACTTTTTTATTTGAGGAGCTCTCCTAGAGTTCCATGAGGGCAAAGCTGAGTCACGATGTAGCAGTAGTCAGCCTCTTGGATAATGTCGAAAGCATGGAGCACGTTGGCGTGGTGGATCGTCTGAAGAGCCTACTTCTCGCAGGATAGCATGTACTGGGTCACCTCGTTGTTAACTTCACGCATGCTAATCATTTTGACTGCCACTTTTTCATATGAAAATTAATTTTGTCCTAAATAAGCCAAGCCGTACCGAGGTATACTTTTCCTGTTGAGCCCTGACCCAGCTGTTCATTCAGCAAGTAAGAATAGTGCTTGACCCGACCAATGTCGGGCCTACGTTCCTGCTGCGGGTTAGTTGGATACATTTCGATGGTCCCAACCCCAACCCCAACCCCAACCCCAACCCCAACCCCAACCCCAACCCCAACCCCAACCCCAACCCCAACCCCAACCCCAACCCCGCATTGACATCCCTCAAATAGCAAAAATGAATTCTGCCATGGCAAAATTGTGAGATATCAATGCATTACAAATACATTACAAATTATATGCCTTCCTATTCGATGGTCCATCAAAATGAAGAAAATGGAAATAGTGTGATGATATCAAATTATTGTCCTCATGGAAAAACACAAGCCAACCTACCCTATAAAAATCGAATTAAAGATCTCAAATTCAAGTTCATTGCCAAAGCCAGCAAATATATCATTTTCGGATGTGTCAATGCAATATAACATAAATTAGTATAACTATTCCAACTTAAGTCATATATCAATCTGGGTCATGGGATCCCCATCAGCATGCAATACGCGTAACAGCCAATAAAATTTATATAATCACATTATAGTACTGTAGCAAATTGGAAAACATAATTCAGCCAATTGTACCCTCAAAGGATTATGCATGATTGAAGGGGGATTTCTATATGGATACCCAATGTACATAGATAATAGATAATAGATAGAGAAAATATTTCAAAATTATAGTTTAACGATTGTTTCCATTATATTTAGATTTGACTGAGCATGGACACTCTGAAAAAACAGCAGTTTGGAGAACTTCCGGCTGATGAGTATACAAAAGGCATACTGGGGTGGATATAGTCTCTGAACAGCCATAGCAACCCAAATTGTAGCAAATCCAATAAGAATCAGATAGAGGAGCAATTGCATTTCATGTCGTAGTCTTATCGAAATGCGCAGTAGAAACTGCTGTCCTTGTAGAAGCAACTCTATCTGGAGAGCCTGCATAATTAGAAACAGCGCAGCATTATCGAGTTGCTAAAATATGTGATCAATGAGAAGATGGACGATGATACCATTTTGACATATATTGTGAATCTGCAGAAGTAGGTCACTGGGTTTGGGAGTCCAAGCACTTCCTCAACGAACAACAACAACACCAGCAACAGTGATATCAGTAAGAAGCAGCAGTATCATAACCTCATTCGGGGGTAACTCGAGGAAATCCGATAACTAATATAAAACAAGAAAATGAAGCAGCTTAAGTAGGCCAAACACAAGAAGAACGACTGCACCAAAGACACGCTGATCGGCTAACTCCGACAAGAAATCAAGAATGTTAATAAGATAAAGAGAGAACTCATGGAGGACATGGACGGGCTCATCAACGATAAAGAGGAAATCAACTCCAAATACCACGAGCTCAAGGAAGAGTGCGAACAGCAAAAGAGACAGCTCACTGAGTTACACATTCAATACTCGAACGATATTCAGACCAAGAACCAGCAGATCTGCGATATTACTCGCGACTATGACCGAGCCATGAGCAAAATGGCAACTAGGAATACTGAATAGCAGCAGCTCCTTGCAAAAATTCATAAAGTGCTCTACGAAAATCATAAAAATTATGAGTAGGATAACATAACCAATAACATCTACGACACTAATCTATACAAGAATACAGAGCCGAGCCACTTCTAACCCACAAATAGCCTCTTTCTAACTCTGCAAGCACTATGCCATAAACTACAAAAGTATCGTAAGCTCACCAAATAGTTCAGCAACAAGCAGCTCGGCATCGAACAGATGAAACTATTAATAACTACCTTGATGAGCTTTGTGCCAGAGGAAGGGCACAAGATAGTAGAAGAATTGCATTTTAAGGATATTGATATTGCAACCCATTCTTGTTTGATCAGTTAGCTTCGCAAATATGCTAAATTGCACGAAGCAAAAATGCGAGCATTGGAGGGATCTCAGGAAGAGTTGCATCGCATTAAGATGAAGTTATTGCATTAAAGCAATGACCTAAATGAAAGCCACACGAGCAGAAAAGTCAATCACATTCACAGTATCAGCAACAGCAACAGCAACAGCAACAGCAACAGCAACAAATAGAAGCCTCACAACATAAACAATGAAAACTAGAACCCAAACCTATATAAAGAGAACACATAGCCAAATTTACACAAACTTTCACAATAGTAATTCGACATCACTCAAAAATTATATAAGATAAAAATTGCAAATCTGAAATAGCAAAAGTCACCGACTGAATTCCTCAACGATTCACCAAGTTACTACGCAAAAGTTGAAACTGCTGAGAACAATGATTAATTCATATGCTGACTCAATGTTTAACTTCTGAGATATAATTTTATAAATATAGTATGAAAATCAAGGTTAGTAATCGAGTTGATAGATGGATCGTTTCTGGCAGGGTTCGATTGAGGTGAGCTGTCCTTTTCTTTTTATGCGATAGAGGCTGCTCTTCCCACGGTAAGAGTGCTTGATTGTTTGGAATATAGATTTCTCGTTTAGGAGGGTCTTTTCTAAATCCTGTTAGTAGTCCGTTTTGAATCTCTTTAATTTTATGCTTTCGGCATCGATAGTTATTTTTTTGAGGGGCGCATCTTCGAAAACTATCAGCGTCTTATTTTGTTTGAGCGAACTAATTCTTGTCCTCTGTTAATTCTACTAAGTTTTATGCTTTTGCATGGCAGTGTTCGCTAGGAACCTGCGTGGCATTTTTTTCCCTGACTTCCCTGGCTTCTCGGGCTCTTTCTACTTTTCCTGAAACAAGCACTGCCTTTGAGGAACTTGCGCTGATCCATTTTTTTATGTAAGCCTCCGCCTTAAGGTCTCGTCATATAAATCATTCTCAGATTCACTGTCCGATTCCTATTTCAAGCTGTTTGCTTCAGTTTAATCTAACTTGTGCAGTTAGTGCAGCATTTACTCTTTTTTGTTTGGGCACTCGAAATATTCAAAGATCGTGCTGCAGAAGGATGTGCCAATATTTTTGTAATCCTGGGGCCGAAAGTGGTACTCGGAATTCTCGGCCGCGCAGAAGGATGCCTCAAGAGTGAAGATATTGGGAATACGCAAGATCTTCCAGAGCTCGACTCTCGCAGTTCCCCTCTTGCTTTTCTGCACTGAGAAGTTGCAGAACTTATAATTAAAATCTTAATTGAGCTGTGATACCATAAATGGGAACAACTTGGGATGCAAATCTGCAGATCTCCCCTTTCTCAGTTACATTCTTTTATCTTCGCAGCCATAGACAAAGACACTCTTTTTGGACGAATGACCATGTATGTCACAGATCATGAGCACTGGGCACTCCTTGTTAAACTAAACGATGTATTTCTTGAGCTAATGGATTTCGGGGGCGAGACACTTGTTTGGGGACTACCAAATCCGATTCAAGTCGATGCCAGCCAGGTTGGTCCGGTAATTGCCGTGAATGACTCCATCCGGGTTGACCATGGGGATCAGTTTGAACACAAATTTCCTGCACAGCTCCTGCGCCTTCGGGTCATCGCTAATCAGAAACTCTATAATTCCTTCCATGATGAGTGATGATACTGTTTCTCCTGGGTGAACCCTGCTGGAGATAAATATCGATTTCTTCTCGGATTTGGGGATCGAACTATCAGTGATGGTCACCAGCGAAACTTTGTTGTCCGCGATTGTTTTGCATAAAATCCTTTGCGCCATGAGCTTATCGGCCTTCTAAATACTCTCATTGAGGAATGAGTTCAGCTTAGAATAAGTATATGGGTAGTTGTACGCAAAATAGACTTAATCATTTTCCTACTCAAAATGGTATATGAACTTGAGAGTGTAAAATGCTTTGATCGCGTTGCCGGCATTCTCATAACGTTTGTTGGGGTAGTATGATATTTATTAGCCGCCTCGAATCCACCCCGTGCCCTCCCTGGCTGATTTGATTTTGCTGAAGATCAGTATCTTCATTCCTTTTTGGTAGAGAGACTTAGGCTTATAGAAATTATTGATGTGAAATACAGCCTTAACGCGCTATTGGCAATTGGTGACTCGAAAGAAGAACCACTGAGTGCATCCAAAAGTGTTGATATCGTTCTGCATGGTGAGGTGATATTTGTGCTCCAGCTGCTCTGCTTCTACTCTCAGTAAGTTCCCACTTTCAAAGTTGCTTTCAAATGTGAGATAGTTTGAGTTCTTTGGGCTAGTTTTACGTAGGGGCTTCGTTTTTCGAAACTCATCGGTGAGCTCGGCATTATACGAATTTGAGGCTTTGAAATATTTCTGCGATTCAAATGGATTGATCGTCAACTTCATGTTCTTTTCATAGATCAGCTCGAGGAGCTCAGGCACCGTAAACTCTAAAATGCGGGCAGATCTTGCGAGCGGGTAGAGTTCATTGCTAAACTGCAGAATAGCAGGTAAGGATGATAACCTCTCGACATAGACTGACTTGAATTTGCAATTGGTAGTCAGCAGTTCCCGCGCAGGGTCGATGAGATTGACTACTCCTATTTAGTGCTACTGAATGTGGTCAGATTTGGATGGCCTGGTGGGAAGGGGGTTGTGCGCGTTGTCGGGATTAGTTATTTTATGCATGATATTAATTTTATGGTTGAGTTAGAATGGTGATGTCACATAAATGGGAAGGGCGAATGGGCAATTGTCGGAATATTATTATAAATATATAATAGGATTAATGAGACGTGTGGTGAATATTGAATGTTGGATAAATATAATAAATTTTGCCAAGAGAGAAGCCGGACCTATACTATGACTGATTACCCTGAGTTATTAAAGTTGAGCATATATTATTGCCAACCCAGCAATGGGTTTGGTCCTTTCTTTTCCAACTATCCTTATATCTTAGTAACAGGATCCAATCCAAAGTATACATTGGCTACTTGCCCATCAGCGTCCAGGAAGAAGACATCAGGGTTGCCTTCGAGCCCATCACAGAAGTCGAGAACATCATGTAATTCTCTCTCCATCTAGAATTAAGAAAGGCAACGCCCAGGGCACTTTCGACAAGTTTTGCTACGGGTTTCTTACTCTCAACTGCGATTAAAAGAGAGCTCTTTAAATTATAAACTATGTCGAGAAAACTAATTCTAATTGGAAAATGAAAATCAAGGATGAAGCCAGTGAGCCCAGGTAAAGGCCACCAAGACCCCAGAATTTCACCCAATACCCTCCACCTCCTCCGCCACCCCATATATATCATCAACAAATGCCCCCGCAGCATCACCAGAACCAACACGGCCCTATTTCGCATCTCCCGATGAATAAACCGCCTTCCAACTTTCAATTTATGGCTAATCAATCTCAGAACGATAAGGGCGAAGTGCGGGGAGAGAAACAAAATAAAATTATAGTCCGGTAACTGTGGCTTGGAGGAATACCCGAACTAACTGACCACAACTACATGAAGGAAGTAATGTCTCGGTTCGGGCATGTGGAGTCCACCGAGATTTTCCCGAAGTTCGCCTTTGTCAAATTTAAAAGGGCCTTCGATGCATCCACTGCCTACGAAAAAGCAGCGATGATTCATCAGATATTTGGATCCAATAACGGGTTTCGGATCTCGTTCTCCGATCCGTCCCGCCGCAAAGACATCGTTGCGAATCACTATGAGTATGAACGCAACTCAGTTCTTTTGCCTATTTTATTTTTAGGTTTCCCTCCCATCACATCTGCGAATGTGGACTTGGGCCACATGCTCAACATCTGCGAGAAGTTTGGGACCATTACGAACTTCTATATGAAAAAGAGCACGAACTCTCAGATGAGGTCATACTTCCTGTTCACTTATGACTGCCTCAAAACAGCCATGAAGGCCAAACAGGAACTCGGCCGGAGGAAAGATCTACTGGGCGAGAAAAGGGTAGAAATTACACTCCTCCTCGACTAAAACTCGGTACTCTCAAGCCATGATTTCACCCACACCGAGAGGAATTTTGTGACTGAACAGACCTCAGACAAGTCCAAGAGGATGCCTTACAGGCAGTACGCTGGAGGATACCAATCTGGTTATCAGCAGCCCAACAACCCTCCCCATCTCAACTATCTCCCGCCCCTCATCAACCAGCCAAACAACAACGCTTATGGCCAAAACCAGTACTATGATCCTTATCAGATTCAAAATCAAAGCAGAGGCCCACAAGGCCCATATTACTATCCTCAAGGAAACCAACCCCACAAAAATGTTCAGTATTAGCACCCGGAACACTATGAGCATCGCGAGCCTATTCACCACATGAATGAGCATGAGCATCCCGAAAGTCAAGGCCAAGACGTGTTAAATTTGTTGCAGTCAGTATTTGATGACCAGTCCTAAAGCAAGAAGACCCCCAAAAAGACGCAAGACCTGACAAAAGAAAATGCAAATGACATTATCTCCAAAATGCTGGGAAATTCAGTCCCTGATCCTGAAGAAGGGGAACTCGCTCGCCAGGAGGACAATAACATTAAATAAAGATAGCCGGATTGGGCAGGCTTCCTTACCTGGCGCGGCACCAGAAGGGCAGGTATCGACGGCTACTCAGTGGCAGGAGAGTGCGAGCTGACTGACTACAACGTGAACATCTCCTCGGTCATGGAGCTCGACGATGCCATTTTCAAGGAGAAAACCCACATTATGATACTGGAGCCCTCGAACAGCATCAGTGAACCTGTGTTTTCAGAGTACCTCCGGGCCCTCAGACTGAAAGTGGGAGTGTCAGTAACAAAGAACTGGCTCATATACTTATTGGGGAAGAACAGACTGAGCGATAAGATACATGAGATAAAATAGAACTAAATTCTAATGGTGATGTAGAAATCTTCCCTGGTGAATCTCATCAAGGACAAAACATTGCCATGCGATGAAATCTATTTCGAGTGAGCTGCGCGATAAAACCGAACCCACATGATTAACATGATCAGATTATTATTATCTTAATAAATATTAACATGACTGAAGCGCATAACCCGTGGTAGATCCTCGCCATGCGCAAAAAAATTAAACATTTTTAAGCCACAGGTATGGCCGAAGCAATCAAACTGCTGAAAAAAGTAAAATAGATGAACTTGTCCACCAAAATGCTCAAGGCCACAGAGTTTACTCGCACTCTCAGATGGATCATTGTTAAGACCAACGGAAACGACAACGAGCAGCACAAACTGTTCAATAACCTCTGCAAATACTTATTTAAGAAGTGGAAGGAGCAAATCGAGTCTGAGTCCAAAAAGGAGGAGGAGCCAAAGTGATTAATACAAGTATCATTACAGATTATATTCAAATTCGTTCAAAGTGGTCATTAAGGCTGAATATTATTTGTAAATAATCAAATCTCTGTCATAGTGACGTAGAATAGTTTATTTAAAATATTATATACTATTCTAAAGCTTCTTATGAATGTCACTTCGTCATTTCCGGTTTTCAAGTTATGGATTATTGCCATAATGGAAATTGTTTGGTATTCGAATTGCGAGGAGGTGCATGGGAGTTCGACTTGGCTGGGCTTATCGCCTTCGTTCGAGGCTTAACAGGCCGATCACCCTTCCATTAATCTGGCCTAGCTGGAGAGCAAGTAAAGAAATCCGCTGCTGGTCAGCAAGGGATGGGCAGAACTGTACTACCAACCCAGTTAATCGAAGATCTACAAACTATTTATCGAAATCTGCGACAATCGCAATTATTACTTAGCCTACCCGCAACAGCAGATATAAATAGCCATTTCCTCAGGGGTGAGCATTTCTTACGCAATCAGCGAGAATGCTCGTTGCTTCAAGCACATCAGCTCCATCATATCGAGTGTGTTCCGGAATGGCAATGATGAGTTCGAGAAGTACGTCATGGAGCTGAAGATTCTGAACTACATCAGCAAGCCTGCCAGCATTATGCAATTCGATATCAGGCTGGAGATGATGATGGACATCAAGCTCAAGGTGCTCTTCGAAATCTACGGCTATTTGTTCATACTCCTGGGTGTCCTTGGCTGCTACTTTATCGAAATTCTCACCAAAGCCATGGACCCCAAGTGCAACAAAAAGTTTAAAATCCTCAGCTACAAAGAGTGCCTTGCCAAGCATATCCCCAAAGGCTACAAAGCGCCTGCATCATTATTAGCCAACAGCATCTCCCCAAAATCTCTCGTTTGCCCCTGCCCGGCCAATAAATAGATAATCTGCGCGATTTGCTGGGAGTAATTTCAGAAATAAGACACAGTCGTTGAGACGTAGTGCATCACATCGCACATATTCCATAAGTAGTGCCTATACGAGTGGTGGCGAAAGTACATAAATAGAAGCTGCCCACTCTGTCGGCGAGAACTCTTTGCAGTTCGATAATGACTTATATCTTCATCATCATGTTTTCTATTATCCATAATACTTTCTATTATGCATAATGCTTTCTATTATCCATAATGCTTTCTATTATTGCAATTGCTGTGATATTCATCCATATCCATTCAGGTATAATTATCATACGGATATCCTTTCAGCAGAATATGATCGGTGGAATAATATTGATGGCTTCTTCGGCCTGCTTCGCTGGCTCCCTATACTTCTACAAGAAATAGAGCTTCTTCACTGCCATGTTCGACGATCTCCAGAAAGCATCTTCGTACCATATGGACTATGTGTCGGATGCTACGCACCTGCCTCTGAATAAATATGTGCTGCTGTTCGGGTCTGCGTACTCACTCAACGATGAACCCATAATTTCAGCGTCCTTCATCGAAAAATAAAAACAAGCCAGTAAAGATAGACTTTGGAACTTTGTACTCAAAAATTCCTTTTATTTATAAACTGCCTAAAAGTAGCGAATAATAATTGAGCCATATAATGCGACCACTGGTGGAGGTAGGGCGGGCGCTTCGAGCATCATCGGATTCAATTTGCCCCTAACGAACCGAGAACTAAAAGATAGTAGATACGAGTAAAGAGCGATAATTGACCGCAAGCCCATCTGCTGCTACGGCAGACTCATAGCCAACAATAACATATACACAATGAGCCCTAAGGTGATAATTGGCGCCAAGAAATAGTCCTTGCTAGTTTATTTGGACGAACATATTGTCGCCCTCAACAGAAAGGCAAGGGTATTCGGCTTATTGGGAATATCAGCAGTGATAGGCCATGCATTCTACCACTTTGTGCTGGTGGCCAATCCAAAGAGAACTGCCCTTTAAATATAAATGGAAGAACACATTGCGAAAGAGAAGTTAAAATGATATACGAATTGAATTAAGGAGTCAAAATATTCGAAATATGCCATGAAAGAAGAGTATAATTAATAACTGGCTCATGGCTTCAGATCGCACATAGTTTTATGGCATTCAAGTGTGAACAATAAACAAGCCTGATAAATTTTTAATTGAAACAGGAAGTAATGCCCACATCATTACGTCATTGCGATTAATAATGAGAGATGCCAATATCTAGTTTTTCGCCATTTTCTCCAATTTGAGAGGTAAGTGTTGGCTCACCTTATTGTTTTGCACCTTCAATGGTGATATGGGATTGTGATTAGAATTCCAAGGAATAGCTAACACCCACTACAACTTGAGATAATGATGAATAAGCGACCTGTAGTATCAATTTTGATTTGTATGAATTCAATCAGATATGAAAACTTTACCCACAGCCGCATCTTCCCTTTTCATTTGGGTTGTTGAACACAAATTAGCTGCCCAATTCGTTGTCTACATAATCCATTTATGTTCCAATGACTGCCATCAGGGCTTTACTATCGATAATGAGCTTGAACCCTGGGCGCTCGACTATTTCATCGAATTTATTCATTTGTTTAACATAATTGAGAGTATAAGACAGCCCATTGCATCCTTTCTTCGTCAGACTGATTTTAATGCCGATCTGAGTTTTACAAATGGTTTACAATTTCTGGATCATTCTTTTTTGAAACTAAATTCTAAATGCGCCTCTCAGCAGCAGGAGTCTATATAAAAGCAGCGGGTTACGATTTTAAGGAACTCTTTTTGCGCTTGTTGGATGCCATATTTTATAATTTTGCCGATCATAGTCCTGAATACCGAAACTTTAAGTAATATTCATATAAATTTGTGAATTATATTCAAGCTCGATATACGAGTCCTCAAACAGATACATACAATATGAAATCGGAATTGCTCCTACTTCAGAGGTTTCTGATTTACTTGCGAAGTTGGACGTAAGTGTTTGCATTGCAGCTTGATTTTTTGTAATCGGAGCAGACCTTAATGGAGCTATTTGCTTCGAAGTAAGCATAGTCTTCATAGTAGTTGATGTTCATTTCGATCAGCCTGTAGAATTTGAGCAAGGATTTCAAAGCCTGAATTTGGCAGACTTCCTCGATCTGCAATGTCTATGATGTGGTCTCATCCCTGGTTAGGTGCAAACCAAGCAGATGGTTGTTTGATCGAATGGCTGGGCCCAGAATCTTCAATATTTTTTGATAGAACTCCAGCGAGAAGGGCTTAGAGGCGTAAAACTCAGGAAATTATTTGTTTACTTCGCGGATGAGGCTCGGCTCGATATTCTTTATAAACACCAAATACTCTTTCTCATATCGTAGCGCGTACTCTTTAATCGTGCTGAAGGTGCTGATGAACCCCTTCGAGCTGATGAGTTCATCCCAAGCCGATATCTTCAGCCAATTTCTCTCCATGTCCGTCAGCTGCTTCAGGGTCTTCAGCAAATGTTTGAAGATGATGAGCACTGTTTTCTGTATGTCGCATCTATTCTCAAAAAGGAGATGCTGACTATTTTGAATGAGATAATACTGAAACCGGCAAAAATGTAGCTGATTTATAATAATATAGTTTGAGTTGTGGAGCTCACTTCGTGATGGGCGGATGTTTTCATTATTGAATTTATGTGGAAAAGACTCTACTGTTTCTACTCTGCTCCCTAGGAATTTTGTTTGCTTATTCAATTTTAGCAATGAACCTTCGTTTTGCTGGGGAGCCTCAATTTGGAAGCAATTTTACTGGGATTGGATCGGTTTCTTCACTATATGTAAGGCTTCGCTATTTCTGGCAAAATGTGCTTTTCTCGCAGAGATCTGCATTGAGGCCTCTGTATACTTTTTGGTCAGCTGAGATCCCTCATTCAATTTGGCAACTTCCAGAAAGCGATAGGGCAAAATCTACAGGCTTTTATGGTTTAATCTCTTCAGCTTATTGATCCGGTCCATCTTACTCCACATCTATGTGTTATAGCTTGCCTATGCTTCTTCGGGGTTGTCATTCGTCTGAGGCCTCCTCAAATTTAGCGCCATAAACTGCGCTTTATTCATTCTCGTTTTCTAGTTAGTCTCGCACAAACTGAAGAGTGTTCTGCGCAGAGCGGATGATATGTTATGCCTTTCGGAAATTTTAAAAGGAGAGCACTTGATTTTTTTGATGAGGTCTTTTTCTGTTTTGGATTCCCATGGAGTACAACCCACGATTAACTAATATAAGATGACGCCTATTGCGAATATATCGCTCTTGTATGAATAAATGTTTTCGATTAGGGACTCTGGTGGCATATAGAGCGGGGTGCCCACGTTGTATTTGGCTTTGAATTACTTTGTCGATTTTATAGAAAAGCCGAAGTCAGCAATTTTCCACAGAGACCCCGACTTGAGGATATTAGCAGGCTTTAAGTCCCGATGGATGATGTCATTTTCCATGAGCAGCTTCATGCCCTCAATAATTTGCGAAACTATGGACACTGCTTCTTACTCGCTAATTCTGCCCCTTTTCGAGATATAAGCAAGCAAATCCTCGCCGGTGCAGTACTCAGTGACGATATAGCACTTGGCCCGTGTTTTTATCACTTGGTAGCATTTCAGGATATTCGGGTGCTCCAATGACTTTAAGATGTTAATTTAATTTTGGAGCATTTAAATGTTTTAACTGTTATAGTTTTTTAAATCTATGACTTTGATAGCGTAGTCGTTGCTATCCCCAAGGCGTTTTGCTTTGTACACTTTGCTACTATAGCCTGAGCCTATTTATTTCTTTTTGTTGTAGGTGTAGTCCCCTATTTTTATTTAAATTTAATCTTCCATGAGGTTAGGGCTGACCAGATTCGAAATAGAACCGACCCACCGCAATTTTGGATTAGGTTTATCTTTGCTACATGCTAAAGGCTCTCGAAAGTTGGGGGAAAAGTAACGCAATTGCTCCCAACCCCAACCCCAACCCCAACCCCAACCCCAACCCCAACCCCAACCCCAACCCCAACCCCCAACCCCAACCCCAACCCCAACCCCAACCCCTATATTTATTCAAATGTATTGTTGACTGGAATTGCATAAATTATATGTAAGAATTGTATGTGTGAATTGTGTTTAGAAAGTTTGGCCCTCTCATGTTTCCGCTTTTTTGTGAAAGCTCCCAACAGCTTTGATATTTCGACATCATCAAATCTTAATTTCAACCTTTTCATGCTTTCTGTCAGTCTGGCCACCGAAACCTTTTTATCTCTTTACTTATTTGCAATTCTAAAGACCATCTCAGGAGTCACTCCTAAAAGTTCGCACTTGTGAGCAAATGCAGTAAATAGGTTTTTCGAGCATTCTCGCGCAAATAGTTATGCCCTATTATTACCTTCTTTTGTTTTTTCTTGAATTGACGGCATTAATTATTACTATTTGTCTTTAATAATTCTTTCTCGCTTTTTATTAGATATATAAGTGTCGACAATGATCACTGCCAACCAAATCACAGCCAAAAAAACCACTTCTAAAGCCTCAATAGCTGATATCACCTTTTTTTTCTCAAATTCTCGACCCTTGGTCAGTTCGCACTTCTTAACTTTGCTATCAAGTCAAAATTCTTGAACTTTCAATCGGTGAAGCATATGCTTTTTATGATGCTGGCTAACGTTAAAGATATATTGTCAAAGAAATGCTCACCATAAGAAAGAAGCAACTTAACTAATGGGTACTTATTCATGGAAATCAGCCATATAACAATAACTTTAAGAAATCCGGCTCAGAAAAAACAAACTAAAGAACTGGAAATTAACAATCGTTATCGCTAACATAACGCTTTTGGGCCTTGTTTTAAACACCAGTTCAAAAGCAAGCTAAACCTCTACATAAATTGGAATAGGAATTATAGCCGCTGGCGTCATAGCCGTCGGCTTGTAGGAATTCCTCAACGCGAACGATGAAGTCTGTATAATCAAATTAAAAGGCGGAATTACGTAAGAATAAAGTAAGCTCAAACAAAGAGAAACTTATTTGAAACACAGTTATGATTATGCTATAAATATGCCAATATGATGCGCTATTCAATACGATTCAATAATAAGCTTTTTTTCAGGGCCGAGAGAGCAGTCGTCAGAACTGTCGATAATATGGTTTAAGGTAAAAAAAGACGATATATTTATGCTCGTAAAGCAAAGCCCATTTGCTATCGCTGCGTGATAAATATAAATATAAAGAGATGCTTATATAAAGTCGATGAATATCAACGGAATTCATAATCTGCATCCTGATTCTACTCACAGCTGATGCAAATCGAAAGTATCTCTTACTAACTCATAAATTCCATGAGACAAGCTGCGTTGTCAGCATAATCCCAGCAATGGGTTCGGTTTGATTTTAGTCTGTATCCCAACACTTTTGATGCTTTTACAGAAAATAGCAAATCATATTCCAGCAAAACTAAAATACCAGAGACTAAAATACCGTAAATAACTATATCAACCGTAAGCTGTTCACAAAGGAACTGCCTCAATATTAAAAAGTCTTATTTAAATTTGTTAGTCCACGAAGAGAATGACAGTTATTGGCAGAAGCGCAAATCTAGCTGGATGATGCCAAAATATAATACAATTAATGGCATAGCAAATTATATAACTAAACACATCTGGCTCTATTGGCTCGCTATCTTCCCAGTTTTAGCTTTTATTTGCCATTTATTGTCAATAATGTGCAAGAATAATGCATGCCTCCAAATTTTATCATATTCATCACATATTGATCATACTTATAATAGTGGCATGGAGGTGGAGAACGAGCACATGCTCAGAGGGTACTCCCAGAAAATAATGCAACTCAACAACTAACTACAGACCAGCCTAACCCACAATGAGTCACTCAAGGCTTAATTGTAAACAGTCGTTTTGAGTCTGAAGGACATGAGAAATACCATAGCACACCAGAACGAATCCATCAATAGCTGCAAATCGACCATCCGCAAACTAACTCATGAAAACAGTGACCTCAAAAACAAACTAAAATAATCACAGATTCATCGCAAATCGCTGTACGATCATTTGTTCGTCGATCGCGAAAAACATCATACAAATTCATCAGCTCTTCTGTTGGACAAACTGGGCAATGTACGCAGCTAAGGTTACAAAGGAGTAATAAAGTAACTCGAAAGTGCAATCACAAAACAGAATCAGTAAATGCTCGCAATTAATAAAAAAATAGGGGCACTCAACAGGGATCTTCTCAAATCAACTCATTAATACAATGCTAAGCTGTCAACGCTTGAATAGGAAAACAGGAGACTGCGATAGTTCGTTGGAAAAGTCGATGAAATGGAGACGATGCTGAACACTTTCACAGAAAATTAGGCCCATATTTAGAGCGCGCGGCTGAATAAGATATTACAATAAAGACTGGATTTCTGTATGAAGAAGATTGGCGACGATGCTGCATATATTACTAAATTGCATAAAAGGTTGGCCAAATCGATTGATGGCAGCAACAACTCCAACTCATAAATACCATGCTAACAACACGCAACACAATCCCATCCATGCACCTCCAAATCGTCAGAATGCGAGCTCACAATCTACCAGCTCGGTAAATAGAAGCGAGGCCTCGAGTAACGACTCCACAGAAACAAAGCCAGATACTAATAAAGCCTATAAAGACTTCGAACCAAAGATGAAGAGCACTCGAGCATCAATAATAGAAATATGCAGCTCATCCAAAAACTGCAAGCATTCATCATCACGATGAACCCGCATTTTAAGACTTATGGGTTCGAACACCTCGATCTATCTACCTAATAGACTGATCTGCTCAATGATAATACCTTTAAAAGCAACTCACTTCCAATTCAAGTCATCAATCCTTAGAGCTAACTGAAACTACTCAATTAAATTGAAGAGCTGAAGTAGTAATTGAACTCGAAGGCCGCTCAAGTCCTGCAGCTCACCGAACTTGTTTAGAATAGCAAGACACGCAGTCAGTAACTGCAGCACACTTTGGATTCTGTCTTGCAGAATAACTCTGCTAATGACTCTTTTACCGAAAGGGAGGGCTATATGTCAAGGTTTTCGCCATTCATCGACAACTTCGCCAAAATACAACGCGAAAGAGACCACTTTGAGTCCTTATATAATAATCTGTAAGCAAAGCATCTCAGGCTCATGGCCGAAAATGTCAGGATGCATGCGAAGGGCTCAAGCTGCAATGAAAATTTACAGATTCCTTTTAGCAATCGAGAGCCATCGCAAGTCCAATCCAATATTTATATCGTAAACTGTTCCTCGCCCTTATAAAAATTCACAAATGAACTGCGCTCCCTCGAAGCCCAAATTTGCAGCATCGAAAAGGAACATCAGTCTGAAAAGAGTGCAATCAAGAACAACTTCGAGAGCACAATAATGAAGCTCAACATCCAGATACACACACTTTACAAAGAAATCGAGGATCTCAGAGCAAAGGCACTGGCAGCCATGGAAGGTAAGCATGCTGAGATAGACGACAATCGAAAGGCTGATGAAAAATAGGCGAACAGGATTAATAAAATGGATAGCATCATGAATATAGACAACGACGATGAACTCATGAGGAATGAGGAAGCTGATGTGCCATTAAACACATTGAGTGTGGAGGCGATTCAAGATCTCAGCAAGCTGCTCAGCGGACATGAGAACCTACTCAAGAATATACTGCTCGCCTATAAGCATCTTGAGGCATCTTTATCCTCAGTCTAGTCGCATAAGAAGGAAGCCGAGAGTCTAAAACTCACCAACATGACGCTCCAAGAACAGCTGCTCACCTACGAAAAATAAATTGAGTTGTCAAACACGCGCCTCTGTGAATGTGATAAAAACCTATTATTTCTGCAAGAGAAGCTGTAAGCAAGAAGCCAATAGCTGCGAATGATATAAACAAATTATAGAGAGGAGCAGCGCATACATTAGTCCAAAATCCAGCAACTGACGGACAAAATAACTGAGGTCGAACGAACACGAACTGAAATCGATGTGGAGAATATAGACAGCATTAAGCTCAATCAACAATACTACGGAGAGTAAGTTTGTATGCTCACCACGCTCTTGGGTGCCAAGAGAGCATAGATAAGATAGATGCAGAAGGTACGCATTATATTTATTCATACAGGAACTGAAAAACCAAAGAAATATTGCCATAAACAATTTCAACCAGGATATTCTCAGCACCAACAATAACAAACAGGGGCAACAGCAAACAATGGAATCTGAAGAGATAACGAAATAGCAACTCCAACAAATACAGTAACTGCTCTCCTCTGACACCAATGAAGTCCTTTAAAAAGCAATCAGAGTGTTCGAGGGCATGGCAGCAAACAAAATATGATACAGGAAACCAACACAATATGATCATAGCATACAATTAACGCGACGATACATATTGAATGTTACGACGAGCTGCCAAACATGCCATAACTATATAAATAACCTAAATAACATAAATAATAGAAATATACTATACTTTGCATATCGATATTGTAAACCCTTTTGCAAGCAGTTAATACGATTGAATGCTGCAGATGTGCAGATGCCTTCGAAGCAACCGATGTGCTGAATTGTTGTAGGTGTTTGCCGTTAATAAGGCACGAAGAGGATGGCGATGCATCTTGGAAACAATTTTATTTCTTTACTGGTTATCTATTTGATTCGAAATCGACATTGACGTCATCGGATTATTAATGGCTAACAACTCGCACACCACCAGCGATAAGGACGATAAAGAAGCAAGCAGAGAAACGCAACCGCCAATGGTAAGCTATCTGATGGATAAGCTGTACCCCATCCCCCCGCGCAAGTTTTCAGTCGACTCCCAAATCGATCGCCAGAACTTCTGTCTCAGCTACAAGAATAATCGATACAGTGTCTTGAGGGTCTACATCGATACTGCCGCAACAGTCTGCACCAAGCTCTACTACACCAAATTTACCCCCAACCGCAAGCTAGCCCAAATATGCATCATCCATGGCTACGGCGAATGCACAGATGACTACATCCCTTTGGCAGAGTACTTTGCCTCGAATAGCTATGTTGTCCATATGCTCGACCTGCGAGGCTCTGGCTACTCAGGAGGAGACAGGGTCAACGAGCACAACAAAGCAGTTCTCACAGATATTACCACACTCCTCACCAACTGTTGCTAAAAATAGCTTTCAACATTCATATTATCCCATAGTTTGGGCTCAATCTATGTTAATGCTCTCTTGATGGAAAACAGATAGTTGCCGATTGCCGGAGTAGTTTCGATATCGCCTTTGATTCGGTTTAGATCTTTCAGCACAATTGCAGCCCACGTTCGAAATTTCTTGTTGGCTGTGAATCCTTTCCTTTTCGGCAATCTGCTCGTTAGCAACAACATCAACCCGACAGCCCTCACCAAAGACCCTCTGGCAATCAAAGCCAAAATCGACAGCGTGTTTTTCGAGAGTTTCATGACTCTGCAAATGGCCAAATAGTACGACTAAATCGGGGAAAAAGTAGCCAAGGAGTCATATAAATTCAGCTACCCAACTTTGATCTGCTATGGCCAGCAAGACAGAATCCAGCCATTTCGAGGAGTCGAGAAGTATTTCAATTCAATCACCAGTGCGGATAAGAAGCTGAGGATATTCGAATCAGGCTACCATTAAATGCACAAAGACTATGAATCCCTCGAGCTCTTCGAGGAAATCCATCAATGGATGAAGAAAAGAACAGGAGTCATCAAATGGAAGAGACCGTCTTCGTTCGAAATCAACAATATCTGCAAGAAGAATCGATTCTGGAAGGTGCTTTTGAAGATTATCTGTCTGATTGCAGGGCTCATCATTGCAGCCAAACAATTCAAGAAAATGATGAGCTTTCTCCGATCAAAGTGATCAATTTGATATTTATTATTGGTTCTTCTCTCAATATTTACACATTTGTGAACCTGTCATTGTTTGGGAATGCATTACACTTATTGATCATAACCAATTTGCCTCTCAAATTACTATAACTGAGAGGAATAAGTACAATGCAATAATAGGCTTCGATGAGTTAGTATCAAAAATAGACGCATGAGCTAATACGAAATAATGGGACCATATAGAACATGTAGAGGCTGCTCAAATTAAAAACTATCCTGATCAAACAGCTCTCTGGTATCAATGCCACCTATATTGTCAAAAATGTTTTTGACAAAAGGCATCATTCAATGCTGCTCTTTCACCCCTAAAAACCCCAATAAATACTCTGTGGTGCCTGTTTTCGGATCTATGAGAATGTGAGCCTCGCAAACATCATATACTTTTCGGCCAATCCCAACCATCTCGGGTCTGGTTACGGCACCAAACTCATGATTGCTCTGAAAAGTATCATTATGGCTATTTAGAGTTTATTCGGGAGCAAGGGGTCAAACTCATCGCGGTCAATGCTGATAACACCGCAATTGTATTCTATTAAAAGCATGGGTTTATTGTTACAACCGAAAGAGGATAGATCGATGAAAAGTCGAAGTACTATGATCCTTTATTGTCATACTTATAAAAATACTCAGAAAGCGCTTTAATGGTCTACGAAATGAATACCGGTTTGGATCTTTGCAATTTCCAGCAAATCGCCTCAACTCAATATGTCAGCACAATAAGCTTAATTTAAGGATCGAAAGAAGGAAGGAGACTACCCAAGGGCTCGCTGTAAAAGCTTGTGGAAGAGGGTATCAAGAGCTTTTGCGAGCGAAATGGGCACCAATATATTTCCAAAGGAGATCAAAAACAGCACGAGGAGTTGCTTAATGACTGGATGAATAAATAAATGCCAGCCAAAGAAACCATAGGCAAATTATAACAAATTGCACTCTTGAATGCTATTAGAAATAGCCAGCAGTCTTGGCTGCTGAAATTCAGGTTCAAGGCGATTCCGAAAATCTTGACAAATACCGTGTCAAGAGTAGTGCTCTACGAATAAATTCAGAAAAAGGTTGCATAAAATTTGTATGAATCTTCCCTTGAAATGTGTGGCGAAGTCGAAAAGGCATTGACCAACCTGAAGTATATATTGCCGTCAGGGACTCACTATATATAGATCCTCAAGAAACTATAGAGTGATATACGGCCCACAATGCAGCAAATTCGAAACGGAACATTGGATCAGAGTGAAGTCTTGAAGGAACTCCGAAGAACTAATGAATGATATGAGCATACAAAGTTATCGAGCATAATAGTATTTACTGCTGAACGATCTTTGTCACTATCATTGAGATATCAACGGATAAGGTTTATAAACAATTATACTATCCAATTATCCTTGAGTTAATGTTAATAAGCCAATTAAACTATCCAGCTATCCTAATTACCTAATTATTACATGTAACAATAAAACTAAAAGGGGATGAGGCAGCCTGCTCTAAGTTAGTTCTCGGCCTTGGAAGAAACTGAGTCATATGAACTGCTGGTGGAATCCCAGAATAAGCTGCACAATCTAATCGAGTCTCTCAACGAAAAAGTAGAGTCGGTCATCGAAAAGCACGAGGGCGAGTTCCTGCTCGCTTACCAAAACCACATCCGGAAGATCAATCACGAGTTGCATGAGCTGAGGAGGAAGGCCGACTAAAACTAGAAGGAAATGAAGCAATAAAGCAAAGTCATATTTCTTGAAAAGCAGGCCATCATCTTTCGCGAGGAAGCGCTCAAGCTGTACGATCGACTGGAAGAGAAAACGCATGAATCTGAAATCTATCGACTGAAGGCCATGGATTTATAAAAAACCTGCTACGTGACTCAAAAGGAAATTCGGTAGACTTTGAAGGGCAGGAAAAACTTATAGATCAAATTGAAAGAAGCCAATGACCGAATCAGAGAGCTTGAGGACCAACTTTTTGCAAAAAAATAGTAAATCGGCAAGTTTACAGCCCTATCTTCCTCAAACAACAACACGTTGGCGACGAAAAAGTTTTCTCTCCGGGAAACAAACAACAGGAGGCTTTCCGTCAACAACTGCAGTCTCTTCTCTCACCAGAAAGCAGTAAAAAAGGATCGAAAGTATGAGACGATGGGTTATACCGATACTGAACTGAAGGAGTGGTTTATCATGTGCCTCAAAACAATCAAGAAAGACGTGGCGTACCGTAAGCATAGCGGGTACCAGTACGACCTCGATGAGATCACAAATATTGACGACTTCAAAATGGTGGATAAGCTAAAGCTCTTGGAAAAGTTCATGGAGAATGAGAAGATGATGATATGGATGTATGAAAAAATATTCCCTGCCAGGAACGACGAGATTAAATAGTACCTCTCCATCCAGAAACTTTCGAAGGACGCCGACCCCCAGCTCTCGCACCTTGGTCAGACCATCATCAAAAACCATTCATCGAACACCATCAACACCAGCGACATCCTCGGAATTGCAGGCCTGGCTAAAGAGAACGAGAATTCTCCGAATACTTAGGAGTTGGCACTTCCTAAAATGAAATAAATGAGGCCAAATAAGACTCAAATAAGGAACAGGCTGGTCATTCGCGAGGGGAAACTCAGCCTGAGCAACATTTAAGGCCACTGATCCCATAAAATATACAATCATTCCAATTCATATACTAGGCAGTGAAGAGCCAAATGCCGAAATATTCAACAAGCTATAAGCAGTAGCACTTTCTTTTAATAAGAAATGATTACGCGAGGAATTAAATAATAGAGCTATATCGAATTGAAGCTTACTAATATACTTACTTGATACAATTGATATATGCAATAAATATTGTTATAAATACCATTTCATGAGCTACTACCCTGAAACCAATGCAGCCTAACACCACAGCCTAATAAACCAAAATGCTAATAAGAATAGTAAGATAACGTTTTATCAGCCCTCCGAGCAGGAGAGGGCTGATTTGAAGATGCACGAATTGATGAACAGACTGCAAAATCAGGAGTCTGCAATGACTGCAATGCTTTAGAAATATCAGAATGCGTTGCCTAGTGATGCTAACTTCAAGCGTCAAGACAGCTTAAGCAGCTATAATGTAGACCTCAACGGTAATGCTGGCGGAGACTTGAATAAATCGAGGAAAAGTGGTAACTACCCTCACCAAGACAAGCAATTGTCTCGCAAAAGTCGGGCAGCTTCTCTCCAGAACTAAATCGTCCTTCCAGACAAATTGAAAACCAACAGCAGGAGAGTACAAAGAGGAGCAGTGCCTTCCGAGTTGCCAAATATCAGCAAATCCAAAGCAGAAACCATAGTTGGGAGAAACATAAATCGAAGTGGCACAAACGTATAATAGTATGCATATAAGAATGGCATCAGCGGATTACACAGTGGATTACACGATATGAAATCTTTTCCTATCAACAATAAGCAAAAGCAGAGCAGTAAGAATAATCTCGATAGCGGCATATCCCTGCGTTCTCTCGAGACTGACTTAAAGCCAAAAAGAAATTCTCGTCTCCCCTTAGCAGGCCAACGAACAAAGATATAAGCTGATGCTTTCAAAGGAAGTCAAAGCAGGCGGGAATCAATGAGAATGAGCTCCAAAGATATTAGTGCCTAAATATAGTAACTGATAGCAAAAGAAGAATAGTTTAGCAAAAGCAGATAAATCGAGTAAACACTCAAATCCGAACGCGGAATCATGAAGCCAATATCAGTTCCTATTTCGTTCAAAAAATAAAAAAAATAAAGCCAAGTCAAAGGTGGCAATGGAAATCGGGTTTCATCGTAAGAATCAATGGAAGAGCAGCAAACAACGCTCAAGTATTATAGCAATGAGCTCGATACCCTGTTTAAGCAGCAATGCAAGGAAGAAGTGAATTTTCTATTTTTCAGCGACACTGGCTCCATGAATGAGTGGTCGACACAACTTTTGAATCTCTTTGGCAAGCATGATCATGAGCTCAGTAGATTGCATCGGCAAAACCAGGTTCTAAGGGCCTTTGATGATGACTTTTATAAAGAGCGAATCTACAAACAAAGTGAAAATTCAGGCTGAATGTAGTGCGGGAAAATGATAGCTCCTATTAATAATATGCATTATAGTATGTATGATCTCTATGTTTGTATATCGTATATGTTTGTATGATATATATGTATGATAAATGTATGTATGGGTGTAGATGATGAGTTATTTGAATTATAATTAGAGATGGTTAAGTCGTTTGGTGTGATTCTAATGACCCTCGCGACAATCTCCCTCGGGTCCTGCAAGTGGAGTCCCTCATAATCCCACTTGTATTCGGTTTCGACCAGTTCCTAAGTGGCTAATGCCATAAAAACCAAATTGTACTTCCTTGCTATTATTTAGGCTTGATAACCTTGGCAAATTCGCAGACCAAGACTTCGCACAGAGGCTAAAGTCTGACTTGGAGAAGAGTAACGATTCCTAGAGACAAATAAAATCGTTGACAAACATCCAGGCCAACCAGCTTTTCGGGATTTTGGATCTCCCCGACCCCAAGTGCGATGCCAACAACGACGGCCTGATTAATGGCGATGAACTCAAGTGCTTGAACTTTGCCTGGAAAGCTTACCTGCCCCATTGATTGTTTCTATTAGCCCAACAGGATTCATTCCATCATAATTCAGCACTTGAATCCAATCCAATCAAAATCCTATAACATAACTCCAATTTATTCACTCGATTTAATTCAATATTCATTTGATTATATTCCTCCCACAATATCCTTCATTTACAATGGAAATTTATTGCCCTAACATTTTAAATTGCATTATACAGCGAGACTATAATTTTTATAAAAGATTTTATTGGCAATGTAGTCAGCAAAAGGAGAACTAAAATTTAAATTTGAACAATTTGAAGTTACTCTGTCGGCCTTCTCAGAGAAGAAACTCTCTCTTAGCGTGATCGACCCATTTTCACGCACTTAGTTCAAATAGCCAATGCTTTAGTTGGTTAATATCGGGGTCTCTACCCTCTTAAAGGCATTGGAGCAGAAAATGATATAAATTAAAATGGTTATGAGAATCGTCAATAAAGAAGTTCTAAAAATAGATGTAATAGTCGCGTCTCACTTCTTGAAGCCTGTCGAGGAAACAATTTATCTCAAAAAATCAAAGGATATTTCAGAAACAGAATTTCTGCAGAATGCGATTGAAAGGGTGGCATTCAAAATCAAGTAGATTAAGTAGGATCTCGGAGATAATAACGAGGGCGATATATTCTTTGCCAGGGGAGAGTAAAGAACATTTAATGGAGGGGGCACCTATGACATAATGGCTTAACTGAGTCTACCTAAGGGAGACTACATCCTTACTTTTTCATTCCTCGTCAAAGCCACCAATTTATGGATGTATGTATACTTTGGCCAAGGGCAGGCTGCCATGCACAATTCAGGTTTTTACGTTAAAGATGGGGCCAACTTCATTCCCTTCGTGATTAATAAGCCCTACTCAGTACAGGGATCGAGGGAAACCGTTTCATTTACGAATTACTGTGGGCAGTCGTACCCTATCACGTTAAAAAACGTAATCCTCACGGCCAAAAAAATTAAGAAATGACTTGATGCAACAAATCTAAATAATTATACAATAACTTACATCGTAAAATTTATTCATTTAATAAAATTATTTAAAATTCATTCGAATAAAGAACTAGAGGCTAATGATATGATTCCTCAATTTATGGTCTCTGCTGAGGTCAGATTAAGGAATCGATTGAGCAATCGAGTAATAATCATGTTGACTGATGTGATTCAGACAACGTTTAAATATGTGAATTTTAAATAAATAGGCAGTTATCACAGATCTTCCTCATAAAAGTATTCACCATATCCATGAGATGAATCCTATTCTACTTTAACATTTCGTTTATTTTTTATTTCGCTATTGTACTTATTACCCTCCTCATGCTCGACCAGCAGTGTAATTAAGTATTACTTCTCATCGAGTTCGTGGATTTTCATATCTTTGTAGCTTAACGAGTTGGCCATTATAATTTAATAGGAGAACCCCTGATCTACTAAGGTCTTTTGCCTTGTTCTGGAATATAGCACCTCTTTGGTCTTTAGGCTCACCAAAGTATAGAAAAAGGCATTGAACTATCCATTGTTTTCACTTTACTTCGCTCTCATTATTCTTCCCATTCTCTGCACTTATTGCCTTCGAGATTTGTAGTGCATGCCGATTTGTATCCCCACATTGGCGCAAGGCAAATCAATCGCAGTATCTCCGACTCGACTCACAAATATGACATTGATATCTTTGGTTGTCTTGAATATGTTATAGATTTTGATGCGCTCTTCCTCCTTAGTTTATCCGTGAATAAAAGGCAGCTTTAGTTTTCGCGCGTACATCTCGAGAATCTTGGGTCTGTCGCAAAAGACAAGCACTTTGTCTGAGAAATAAGAATGTTTCTTGAGTAAGTATTGTAAGACTTTGAATTTATTCGGGTTTGCAGTGTGGAGCAGCTCGGATTGATTGAGCCTGTGATAGTGCTACATAAACTTCTACGTCATCTCGCACAGAATTTACACGCAATAAGGCCGAGCCAAACACCCTTCGTTGACTAAATCGAGCCAATTCTCTTAAAAAAGCTTAGGCCCGATCATATAGAAGAGATTGTCGATTTTGTTGTCCTCTCGATAGGGAGTTGCAGTGAGCCCCAGCTTCAAGTGAAACTTATACTTTTTTAGCACCCTCTGGAACGTATCTGCAGGCAGCTTATGCACTTCATCCGCAATGCAGACCCCCCATGACACTTTCTGAGACACCAACAAGTACTCATTTTCGACTGCTCGATTCATTCCGACCATTGCGTACGTCGTGATGAAAATGGCTGCTTCCTAAATTTTTTTAGGATTGGTTTTCTTGGTCTTAGTGGAAAACACGATGATCTTGTTGGAATCCAACGTCGTCCACTTGAGGATTTAGTTTTTCCATTGCTCCGCGCTGACCTGGCTCTCGCAGAAGATGACAGCATTCTTCTTGATCCTTTCTAAGACTTGAATGGCAACCAAAGATTTTCCAGCCCCGCACGGCAAAATGATAATCCCACTCCGCGCTACTCCCTCAATAAAGATATTTTTTAGCGCTCTCTCTTGATAGTATCTCAGCTTCACTCCGTTGATCATTTAGATGTTTATGGTGAGAGACTCTTTGTCGGCCTCAAAATCGTACTACTGAATGATTGGAATATTATTTTATATTAGCAGCTTTGTCACTTAAAAATAATCGGTTTTCACTCTGCATTTTATCAGCTTTATCTTCTGTTTGTTTATGCCTTGTGCAGAAACTTCGTTCATTTCACTATGCATTGCATTCTACATCGACATGGCACTTTATTATTTTGAATGAGATAAATTGTCTTCTCCGGATTCGGGATTGAGTGAATCTTCTTTATGCTGATAGTAATCTCGCTGCTCTCTCTCGAGCTGGCTCAAATGAATTCGATTAACATTGTCGACCTACACTTCGCCCATGTTTTAGACAAATTAAGACACAATTTCGAAGATTTCTTCGCTCATGAAGAAATAATAGTGGCTGCCTATTAATGAGAACTTAACCTTCCCTGCATACTTCATGTAGGACTCGATATAAAGTTCTAGCCCCTTTGGAAATGTCTCGTTTTGGCTCAACTTGCTGAGAATCTGCACTATTTCGTCAGAACTGTATCTGAGCACCATTCCAGTGTACAGCGAAAACTTGGTGATTTTGTACTCATGCACTCGCTGGGGGCGGTATATCGGCTCGCAAAATGATATTATATACGGATATATTTTTTTGTATATGGGGCTCTCGGTGAAAACAAGGATATGGTAGTTGGGCAGTATCAGAAGAGGCAAATTCTTGTGATCTTATTTATATCGCACCACTGTGTTGGAAATAATGGGAGTCAACTATTTTCTAGGGGCGGAACCAGACTTCTGCGAGTTACTAACATCCGATATATTTTTGCGCATTTTTCGGCACTCCAAATGCTGGCGCTTGTATAATAATATCTGTCCGAAAAGAACGCGCATAAATTTAAGTATCAACAATGAACATATCACGAACAATGTGCGAGATCTTTAATAATTGCTTTGTTTCCTTTGACATTTTCATCGGAGGATAGTCCATTTCTGCCGATAATTTGTGATTTCTTTGAAGTGGCCGAGTTCATGTTAAATTGTTCATTGTTGAGCTTTGCCTTTTACTTTTAGAGGATCTCTGTGATTCGTTCAATGCTCTTGGTGCTATCACTATATAATAAATCCTTACTATCGAGTTCGCATTTCAATAATCGAATATATAACCCCGAGGGATCGATTTGTTTTCATGACTGAATCTATTGTCAACTTCTTATTTGTCTTCATGATCTGGTCAATCTTGCGGATCCTCTCCTTTGGCATTATTTTCAATTAAGTTTCATTCACAAACTCATTGAGACTTGTTTCAGACAGGAATTAATCCTTATCTTCGATCCCCAGATACATCATGAATAAATTGATGACCATTGTGACATTGGGATTCTTGTCATACAGCACAAAGTACTTTATTTGCTCCAACTATGTTGCGCTTAGCGACCTCAACAGTTTTTCATGCTGCTCTTTCATAAATTTTATTCGAGTCCAAAGGAAAGTGAGCTATTCATTGTAGTAGTTGTTTTATTGTTGAAGGGCAGGCGGCCCTTTTCTGAATTTTGAGGCTGACAATTTTTTGGTCCCCAGCGAGGAAGATTTCTGGAAGGAAGAGCTGTAAGGGTGTGAGATCACATAGTTGGGATGTGGTTTAGCTTTGGGTTCCTTTATTTGTTCTACTGGCAAGGCAGAGTGCGCACATAAGTCCACTTTCTTCATTTTGATTTATTTTTCGTTAATGAGAAGAAGATCATTCACCTTATTCTAGCTTTGCTCCTCTTGGTAGCTTACAACTTTTTTGTACAGTTAGTCCAAAAGTAATCGTGAATTCTCAACAATGGCTCTGTAGTTCACACATTCAAAAGGCAATAATGGGTTGAATTGCTGGAGCAGGACCACGATAATCACATTACGAATGTCTGCGTTATTAAACTTTCATACTAAATTTCTATAGGAGATGCAGTAGTTTTTAGCCTGATCCTTCAATCATCTCATCGCTGAAACATCCTTCGTAATACTGTGCTTATATGTTCTTCTTCTCGGTGATGAACACCACGGGCATTTCATCTACTCGATAAGCGTATGCAGTTTTGTTGAATTTATTGAAATGCGCAGATTATTTCAGATAGTCTAAAATTCCGACGATCGATGCTGCGATAAATGAAAAAGTACTTCTGTCTGAGATCGATGAGCAGAGTGGCAGAAACCTCCCATACTTATTTTCATAAACATTTCCAAAGATGATGCTTTTAGTTATATTTTCGTTTTCCATTGTTATTATAAGTGCGTATATTCGATTACACACTCACTCAACGACATCTCAGGATTATCAATCATATCGTATAAATGCAAATAAATGTGCGAATAAATGTGCGAATAAATGTGCGAATAAATGTGCGAATAAATGTGCGAATAAATGTGCGAATAAATGTGCGAATAAATGTGCGAATAAATGTGCGAATAAATGTGCGAATAAATGTGCGAATAAATGTGCGAATAAATGTGCGAATAAATGTGAATAAATGTCGAATAATGTCGAATAAATATGAATATGAATATGAATAGGTCAGTATTGATCGAGCTCCCCTTTAATTACTTCAATTTTGCACTTCGCGCGACTGCACTCTAAACAAACATGATTGAGCACGAGGTTAGCTATATTTTTATTTACATTTTTATGGTGCTTGATTCTTCTTTTGAATGAGTCATCTGAGACTTTTTCAATAAAATCTATGGCATTTTTACTTCTCTCGAGCTGTGTTAGCTTTTGAGGAATACTTCGCGAGGCTTTTGAGGGAGTGTTCATATACGAGCTTAAATCATAAGGATAGCCTGAATTCACCGAACGCTCTTTCTTTTCGTATCTTCGATCATTTTAGTTAATTCTTCTTTAAAGAGACGCATCATTTACATTTTCGAGAACATAATTGCTTTTGGTCAGGGCCGTAAGCTAGCAGTTAAGCTTCTGCAGTTTAGTATTCAACTTATTCTTCCTTTCATAGATCTGCTTTAGTTTTTTAATATCGTTCTCCAATTATTATTAGTTCCTTGCTAGTTTATTCATCTTTGGCTCTGTTTTTAGATGATGCCTATGATGGTTCTTATGGTGTACTCGAAACTAGTCTTTAATCGATTTAGGGGTGCCCATAACAAAGCTCTCTTTTTAGAGGGGTTTTAATCGAGTAGCTGCATTTTTATGGTTTTTTCTGAATGGGCGTAGACTGTTTATTTTGCCACGGAAAATTGGCATCATTGCTGACTCACTTGATTATTTCTATTCGCTTTGGTTATCCTTCGTGAACTCTACTGGTTATTCTGATAACTCTGGGTTCTTCACATCCTTTTATGTTTCAGGTTTTCCTCCGAGGAACTCGGCATTTACACTGAGATGGCATAACTGTTCTTCGTCATCATCATTTCCACTATCTTCAGGGCAATAATGCTATATTGCAAAGAAAAATGCTTCATTGGATCTTTTCTGCTCATCAATAATTCCTGACAATAGTTATTAAGCAAGGCAAGCATAAGACTGACTTTGCCTTGCTACAGGTTGTTCAGCTCGCAGATTTGCAGGGCCATGAAATTTATTCTATTATTGCTGCATTTATATGGCGACCAACAATTTATTGCTAATTACTATACTATCTATCCAAAATGTACAACTTCTACAACACTGGCTGCTTTGTATCATTAATAAATAGCGATAAAGTGCTGCATGAGCTTAAATTACAAAACATCAAAAACGCCAATCAAAAAAATGAATCAAGTCCCGATACGCAATTCGAGAAGCAGATCCCCCTCGGCTTCGCCCATCCACATAAATAGGCAGACTATGTCTCAAAATGAAAGCACTAGCCGAAAAATGAAGTTTTGCGGAGAACTCGAAATTTTGGAGAGATAGCTGGTGAACAATGCCGGTAAGCTCTGCTCTTGCCTCGAAATCTACTCGATTTTGGACGGCAACATGCAGAGCCAGCGTTGCCTCCAACATAATAACACTCTCTCTTTGTATTGCATCAACGAGCGGAGGATCTTGTGCGTGAACTGCCTGTACGGCATGCACAAGCACCGGTCGCATAAAGTAATTCCTCTCAAAGATTGCTTGGAGTTGGTTTACTAAGACAACGACAAGCTGAAGATCCTCATTTAATAGTAGATCAAGAGATTGGACCATTACTCTAAGCTCACTCAGGAAAACATACTCATCCTGGAGACCTAATTGCATCACAATGTCATGCAGCTCGAAGCTTAATTCAAGAAACAAACAGAAGCACTTACGAAACAGTTTGAAACAACGAAAGAGCAGTTAGTCCGAAACTTTAAGCCTCTCATCGAAGGGTGCAGCAACATTAAGATCAAACTTGATGACTTCAGGTACAAGGTTTTCGATGCATACTCGAAATATGAGGGCACTTCTTCGTCTTATGGGAAATAGGATAAATAAATTATGAAGCAGTTGCTCTTTGTCAATATACTGGAGTTGTGCTAAATTAGATGTCGATCGATTAGTCGCTCCGAGTTAGAAACTCTAAGTCGGAAGGGTTTCAAGACTACTCCGAGTGTGAGCAAAAGTAAGAGCGCCCATGTCGTGAAAGACATCAAAATTTGATCATGTTCATGTCTAACCTTACTGTTAAAAGCATAACATCACATTATAGTTAGGGATACAGAAATGATAAATATTAAATAGGCCATGCTATGTGATTTATAATTCTGTATGAATTCATTATAGTGATCATATTGATATCATCTGAAGGCGATTCAGTCAATGTAATTTTTATATTTTTTTGTAATTGATAAATAAAATAATGCATTTGTGTTGATGCTATTGTTAACCAATTTGAAGATAGTTCATAATGATAATAAGGATTGATGCTTTATGAGATCATTAGAAGAGTTAGATCCATTTGTCCAGGATTCCTTGTTCCCCAAGGGCGAAGTTAGCCTCGATGAATTTAAAGTACTCCTTGCCGTTTCCATCTCCAAACATTTCTTTCATAGTTAGGAGCATTTTGCCTTTTGCCTTCATTTTTATTTTGTCAGTATCAGCTTTTTGGACGTCTTCTTTGAGCTCAATGGGTGTGACTTCTTACTTCTTCTCGTCAACTTGTGCTTATTCGATTTTTTTAGCTGATTGCTTGTTGGGAGATTTGGACTTTGATAGCCTTTGAGCCTTCTTTGAGAATCGTTGCTCCTTTGGCTCCTTCGATAACTTTTTGCATGAGGGTCTTTGGTGCCGATAGCTTCTCCTTAAAGCTTGAAGATTCTCCTCAGTCACTTCAATTCCTCTTTCCTCTTTGAGCTTGACGAGAAACTGCTTAAAGTTTGAGGCTTCAGCTAAACCCGAAAACTCTTCCTCTGATAAGTTCAGCAGCTTCAAGACTTGCTATTTTTGCTCCTTTCTCTCTTGAGGCACTCTTTTTTAAATGGGTCTTTAATTTTCCTCACTGTACTTCTTGATAAGCTGACCGATGTTAAGCTACGAGTGCTTCTCTTGAAACTGCTCAAAATCTTAAGCTTTTCCACTGAACACCCTCGCTAGGATTTTTGCGCGTCGCCTTGGCTCTAGGTTTGCAGGCTTTTGTTTATCCTTAATAGGAATGTTGTGCTCTTCTGAATAGAGCTTAATCAACTCACCAACCTTCAAGTTAGGGTGGGCGATCGAGAATTCTTAATATTGTTCCTGCATTCCTCCAAATGCTTTTGAGAGAACTAAGGTTCTTCTTTCAGTCCTGTTTTTAAGCTTATGCTACTCCTTTTGGCCATGCTAGCCCTTATGACGATGTTCACTCTTATGGCCATGCTTTCTGACTCTCTCGATGGAGATTTGAACAAAGTTTTGGCCTTAAAACATCTTGGCGAGAGAGTCAAGATCCTCTTGGCTGCTGATTTAAATGACCTTGCCCTGAAGATCTTTAAACTTCATTAAGGCCTTATTCATTTTGGGGAACTCCTTCTCTATGAACTAGCTGATCTTAGAGAACTCGAAGGCGTGCGTGTAGACTTCAGTCCTTTTGCCATTGGTGATGATTGCTTGCATTCTGTTGTAAACTATATTTTATGATTAAGTATTTCAATTTATTATTTCAAGATTTATCATCTAATGAATTCTAATGCTATCAGGTTATTTCAAATTGCAAATATTGAATACCGTTGCGCAAAGAATCATTGCGTATTTTGTGTATGAAATTTATAAAAGGGCAATAATAATGGACATCAACAGCAATAATAATGGGCAAAGATAGCACTAAAATTTATTCAAGGAGTATTTGCTTATTGAAAGTCGGTATTGCCCAAAATCCAAGGAGTCATCAATAAAATAATTAAACAAAGAAATTTTGAATAAGAGGAGAGACGATTTAACTTATGAATAACAATTAGATTGCCTATGAATATCATTAACGATTACCATAGAGTTTACTACAAGCCTTTTTCTTCGCACATGCTTTATACTTTTATTAGATAATTTAGATGATTTAATATTCGATATTATTAATTTCTATAGAATTTTCGAACAGTTGCAGACAGATGAACAGACAGACCATTGACAGCCTCATATAAAAGTATGGGGTTCCTCACAGCCAAAACGACAACTTGTCAAAGCCCAATAAATCAAGGTTTGAGGATATAATGAGCCGCATGAGCAGAGTAGACATCCAGAGTGAGTAGAGCATGTATGAATCAAGGATGTAGAATAAATCTGCAATCGAAGATCGATTAGGGGATTTCACCATGTCCAAGTCTGATTGCTTAGAATTTCTCGACAATATTAAATCATAACTGAAAAGAGAAGAAGCAGGCCTTCAAAAATATTCAGCCGATTCCATTCGACATGTCCGCGAAAAATTCCAACTCAACCATTAAAAAATAAAGAACTTTGTTCTGGATCTTCTGGACAAAGCATTCGAAAAGAACTAGAGATTGATCACAGAGGAGCTGAAGAGGAGCCATCAAGTGAACCCTGTCGAATTTGAGGCAGCATATGAACGGATTCGGAAAATGGAACACGAGATCAAACTTTTTACTAATGGACTCAAAAGTATCATGACATAATATATAGGCCCTGAGTATAAAAAATCCATCGTTGCAGTCATTTCAAGAGATTTTAGTAGTGAGCTCTATGCTCTGAAAGAATTGTCCAGTGAGGCCAAATAGAATTATCTTAGTTCATTTGGGGAAGTTGAACCCGACCCTGACAGAATCGCGTGCATTCAATCAGATTTCGATCGACTTTTCCGGATTTCTAGAAAAACCCTAGGGCATGTGGCGAATGCATTCTTACTTTTTCAATCGGAGATATCGAAACAACAGCCTGAAGCTGTGAAGCCAAAAGAAAACTTCATCAAGTCAATCTTCAAATTCTGTTCTGATGATAGAAGCAGTAAGAAGGAGGAAAAAATTCTGATTAACCCACTCTGACTGTATTTATTATTTCTCATGGGTGAATTATGGATCAATTGACAATGCCGATAACAAACTCAAATCTCAAACAAACCCTTCAATTCTGAAATATAAAATTAAATTGCGGAGTTTTTTGCGTTAGTTTGCTAATATAATAACTGACGAAATTTAAATAATGTCCTTAAATCTATTTAATTCTATTAGTGTTATCTTTCTGTTTCATATTTCTCACACTCGATGCTTGCTTAGCATATTTTCGTATGAGATTTATCTTATATTTGAGCACGACTACAGTTTAGAACTTGTTCGCAAGTTGACGAGACCCAGGTCAATTATTTGCCAAGTATTGAAATTCCGACAAAATTCTGATAAGCCTATTTGGAATTTAAATGTATAAATAGATTATCATGGAAAAGCTAAACAGACTCATCATTGTTTTGTTCTGCCTTGCTCTCAGCAACTGCAATCCTCCTCTTCCAGCCGGCTGCACACCCGAAATGAAAGTGAACTGCGAATAAATGGATGAACTCGGGTGCAATCTATGCCTCATGGATTGCAGCACTGGCAAAATGTTCAAGAGTTGCACGCAGAGAAGTTGTGTCGCATCAAGGCAAAAGACTGAAGATAGAGATGGGCGCTCGTAGATGTAGGTCATATGTGATAAGTTTGATGATGTTCCTCTGAACGAAGGGCAATGCATTGAAAGATGTTGTGGTTCAGTCGGCTTCGGATACCCTGCATTTTTTGGGACTGATTTGCCAAAGAAATGCTCAGAGAAAAACATGAAACATAAAAAAATGTTAGCCATTATTTTGGGATCTGTTTTGGGTGGCTTGGCCCTCATCGGTGGCCTTATTGCAGGCGTATGTTTGTGGAAGAGCAGAAAAGCAGCTGAAAGTGGTAAGATTCACAGTGAAACAGAGCAACTAGGTGGAAAGCTGCAAGATCAATAAACTCCAATTGACATGAAATAGCTCAGAGATTGATTCTTATGTAAGCTACAATAATAATTACAAAGTATACTAATTAGGAAATGTATTTATAAATTTGGCTATTCTATTTAATTTAATGCATACCCTTCTGTGCATGGGGTTGGGGTTGGGGTTGGGGTTGGGGTTGGGGTTGGGGTTGGGGTTGGGGTTGGGA
>NW_028282082.1:0-28314 GCF_059751285.1 Brachycentrus maculatus
TCCAACCCCAACCCCAACCCCAATCCCAACCCCAACCCCAACCCCAACCCCAACCCCAACCCCAACCCCAACCCCAACCCCAACCCCAACCCCAACCCCTAACAGAGAATATCTTCAATGCCATAAATCGATTGTGACCTCTTTATGATATATTTTGCGATTCATAAAATTCAATATGAATGAGTTATAGCTGAGTATTCTTTATGCATTTAACTAATTGTAAATAGGACACAAAGATCAATGTCAGTTGCGACTACTGTTTCTGCTTTTATCTTTTTTGGGGGTGAGACTTTGCTTGCCATATCTCCGGTGGATAACTCTGGAGCAATCGTCGATTGTTAAAAAGTCTTTATTTTTCCCATATTTTCTAACTATCCCTTTGGCAATTCTTTCGGACATCGGAACTCCTAGTTCTTCGCATCTTTTCAAGATATACTCAAATGTCATTTTCCCTTCCTTGTTGCAAAATGCGGCATATGACCTCTTGATGGCATCGTCAGATAGTTGATTTTTGCCTCTTTGGAAGTAGGTATCTTGGGTAATATACTCAATTAATTTCGGAGCGCTGACATGCTTCGGATCAGTTTGGAGTCTCTGGATTAGTTGGCAATTGGGGTCGAGCGTCTTTTGTTTATACTTTTTCGATAATGCCGTGAGCGCAGCAATAGGAATTTTTTTATCAGGGTAGACCTTATTGATGGATTGCACCAGCCCTTCGCTTGCAGTTCTCGCTCTAGCTTTGGGCAGCGATTTATTGACTCCCTTCCGCATATAACAAATCTTGAATTATAAATAAAAATTAATATTTATTAAGTGCTCAGAGTGGCTTTAAATTATTTGGCATGGAATTAGCCCTTCAGTGTTATATTGGCTATTCGATTCGAATCAAATTATAGAGCTTATAATATAATCGTGTCGTGTAATGCTGGGGCTTATTCTCTAGTCGATTTTGCTGATTGCGAACGCAGTCGTAATCCTGAACGAGAAGAGATTCCTGAAAAAATGTAAATACCTGTTAACAATAGATGGCTTCGATACTATCCCGATGCAGCCAAACGACCCCAACGAGGCCATCACCTCCCGGTCACAAATAATAATGATGATATTCGCCGTGCGTTCGATTGGAAAATGTAAATGACGTCATATTCTAGATGCCCTTATTCCTTTGAATATCGTGGCCGTACTTCTATAAATTGCGAGCTGATCATGTTTAATCTCGTACATATTTATATTTGCATCTATTTAGTCTCTATCAATTTATCCTATATATTTAATTTGAGTGGCACAATTCAACCTAATTGGGAAGCACAAAGCGATCTAGCAAATAATTTAAAAATGTCTAAGTTTCAGTAATTTTGAATACTAATCTGGTTTTTTGTCCTATTCATCCATAAAATTCCATGACAAAACTGATACTCCTCTTTGCAATTCTTATTTTGGCTTCATCAGCCTGTAGGAATGCGAATGAAATGCCAGGGAGATGCAGTTAATGTGACCCGACTCTGATCCTCGTTGACGGATACTGCTCCAACCGCATCCGTGGATGTCTGACATATGCAACTGGACCCACCTGCACGAGCTGCCAATTCGGGTATATTTTGTAGGCCAATTCTTGTGTTAGATCGGCTGTTTTTTTCGGCAATACTAATTTGGCCCCCGCACCCATCATAGCCGACACGAAAAAATTTCTAACATTAGAAGAAATAAGAAATCTGTTAGGTGAGCAGTATGGGCCTTACTTTCAGACTATCCACGAGTACTTTACAAAAAACTATGGCTCACTAGCCAACAGCAGCATTAAGACAGTCGACAGCATCATCACAAAAAGCAATGCGTTTTTGAGCATAATTTACAGTGACAACGGTAAATTATATAATGCATAAGCCCTTATCGATGCCTCGAACTAAATAAGAGCCATCTCTTTCAAGCCCTATGCAAATGAAATCAGGCTCATCGAGATTGTGAAGTAAATTCAAAACAAATAAAACAATGCCCTGAAAGGATTCTTTCTCTATCAAATCTAAATTGGCGACGGATATCTGATCGACTTCTTGAATTAAGACAAAAGTATCCTGCGATTCACTTCAGGAGCTCCAATCGCAAAAGCAATCCAAATTTCATACAAGATACAGGTTTTAGAGTTGAGTGACTTAGCCAAATAAAAAGCACTCAAGGTATTCCCATAAATAAAGAGGCTTAAATTATCTGCAAGTTATGTTAGCGAGTTTATCGTTTTGATTTCCGAAAATAAACTGACTACCATATCCATCGAGTTTCGAAACTTTAAGTTTATTGTGAATGCTCCGGTCATATCCTAATAATCAAGTGGTGACTCTTTGCTAGGAGGAGACTTTCAAGCATTTCTGGATTTGCAAGATACTCGATATTTGGCTGCATTAGCATACTTGAAAGCATAATACCCAGAGCTCGAGAGTGCTGAGGTTCTCACAGTTCAAAGTGCGGCTGTTACAGGCCTTAACTTCTTAATTACCTTCTTTGAGCCCATTACCTCCAGTAGATATGTCATTATGGTCTTTCACAAACTAGACGGCTCCACCTAACTGATATAGGCCTACCATAATGACATTGTTATATTCCAGCTTTACATCGACTATAACCTGGATCCAATCTTTATGAGAAATTATGTACAGATGGCTCGACTAACAAAAGTACTCAACATCCCTTCAATTAGCTCGGTCTCGAGGAAAATTGCCAAAAGTGGAATATCTTACGAGGTGAAATTCAATTCAGAAGAAAGCCTTTCATTCAAGACAAGTAGCACTGGATCGAATGCCGAAGTCGTTGGCTACATAGCAGGTGGGTATAATCTGACGGGCATTTCTCAATCATTAAAATAAAGGGCATAAAGAAAAAGTTTAGAAACAATTATAAGTTTTTTCAACCTTGAAAAACCTTCCATAAGTAACTACAAAATTAAGGAATTCACCGTAAATGTGCCCTATTATATGATCGTAATCGTATTCGACCAAGGAAGCTATAAGGCCGTAATTGAAGATAAAAAAGGCGAACTCCTGCTCGTTTGCTATAATCGAATTTCGAATGAGAAATGTTTCGATTTTACTTTAGATCAAATTGAATCAGATAACACTTTCAAAGTTGTGGATGTCTTCCTTAAAAACAATTACAAAATCACAGAGTTCCAATTGCAAAGCATTCAAGTTCAGGTTTTGAAAGGTTGGTTTTCATATCGGTATCTCTACACCAATTTGCGGATGAAACAATTATAATTCGTGTTGTAATAAAGAAATTTTAAACTAGCAGTCACACACGCATCAGTACTCAATCACGGCTACGAATTGCTCGACGAAAGTACAGATCTCGAACTGTACAGAGATATATTAAGGGCAGTGAAGACCAATCCTGAATACGGAAATCCTCTTTATCTCGAAGTTAATGAGACATCAGTGCGAGTGTACTTACCGAAGGGGAATCAATAGACAATTGAGCTTTATATCGATCGCGCAACGAGAACCTTCAAGACAGCAGCCATTATATCCGGAATTACCACAAGCGTAAAAAAGATTTCGCAAGTGCCTGCCGAATTTACCCTAAAGAATTTAATCATCCCAGAAGTTATTGGCAATAATCCCTTAAAGTCGTAAATCAAGACCGCCTACGATATTGCCAGCCTTGCCTCTGAACTGTACTCATCAGAAATCTCGGACCCTCAAATATTATTCGCCTAAAAATTCACAACCAATCATTTAATCTTCTACCAACTCTTAATAAAGACCCAGTCGAAATACATCCGGCTCAAGGGCTATCTAGTCAAAAGCACCAGCAACATAATCATCTCCAATTACGCCACTACAGACTATACCGAAGACAGTTTCTCATCCTGCGCCCAGTTCAACTCTTCCGGCGTCTGCACCAAATGCCCGGCTGGAGAACTGCTGTATCAAAATGAGTGTCAAAAAAGAATCGAAGGCTGCTTCATACAATCTGGTAACGCATGCGTAAAATGCAACTCAAATTACATCAAATCGAATCACAAATGTTACAAATAATGCTCCCTCCTCCTTGGTTGATGATTCTCTATAATCTCGGCACATGCCACTTTAATAATATCTAATGAACTGAATGCCCTGATATTTCAAACTTAATGATCAATTATTTTATCCTTATCTTTTTCTGCCCTCGCCATTCGCACTTCTTTCCAGGAGTTACCTTTTGCCTTCAATCATGGCCTACTTTTTGGCAGCAAACTACTGCTCTTTGATTTTCCTCTCTGCGCCTTTTATCAAATAGATGCTCATGACGTATGATCTCAGATGGTAGTTAATTATCTTTTTAATGCGCTGGTAATCCTTGAGTTCGAGGCATTGGTATGCCTTCTTCAGGCCTAAAAGGGAATATTATATATACTCATCAGTAATTTATTTGGCCTACTTGGTGCCTTACTTATACTCGACATTCTTCTCGTAGAACTCTAGGAGGCTGATGAACAGGAACTCGTCGTAGGGATAGGAGGTGAAATAGTTCTGCAGAAGCTTCTTCGCGAAGGCAATGTCACGGAAGTACTTGACAGAGAACTCGGCATACTCGATGACAGTGTGCACAATTATGGATAGGTTGGAGGTGAAGACAGTTAAAATGGCTTCGTATATGGCCTTTGCATTCCCGAACTCTTTGTACCTCAGCTCCATCTGGGCATGCCTCATGAAAATTTAAAGATCGTCTAAGTTATGGTGAGTTTACATTATGAGGCTTCGAATTCGAGGTAAAGCTCTCTTGAGTGGTTGGGGTTGTCTCTCTATTCGATTTCGAGCCAGTAGTAGATGAGCTACTTAGAGATATTTTTGAAGAAGGTGGAATGGAATCGGAAGAGGTAGAGCACTCTTTGGTGGTTGCCCTCGTTTTCGAGCATCATGAAGTAGTCCTCCCACAAAGCCTCGTTGTCGCACTTGATTAATATAGATCTACATGGTTGATAAGTGCGCGCTCGTAGATGGATGGCAGAAACTCGCTGTTGCCTGAGTTTTTTATGAATGCTATGTATTTCCGCCAAGTTTCGATCGAATCCGTGTAGGGGATGTATTCGTCAACTGTAATCTAACAATTAATATTCATGCAATACTTTAGCCTCAAAAGCTTATCTCTATTGCACATGCCGCTTCGTGGGCTCGTACAGCTTCATGACTCTCCTCTTGAGTTCCTATTGAAAAATTCGGCAAAGTTACTCTTCACTTTGGCTACCTTGGTTAATGCCTAGTCCTTCTGCCTCAGCTATAGCTAAAGTGTAAGGCATGAATTCTACGCTATTAATGAGATTAAGCATTGCATCTTTCACTCGATCAATGTCTTCCAACGGGCTCACCATCGCCTTCTTGAGCATGTTGTACTGCTTTTCAGGGTTTTATTCGACTTACAAATAGTATTAGAAGATGAATGCTGCTTTGTAATGGTTGCCAATGATGCGACTAGCATTTTCTAATTGATTACGCAAATAGTTTGGGTCGGACTTGTAGAGCTATTTTCGAAGCCAGTCTATAAACTTCCTCCACAGAGTAATGCACTTTGGGTTCTTCGCCAACGCCACTTGATACCTGAATTAATCGTGTCGTACATTTTGAGGGTGTTGGCTTTACCTTTGGGAGCCTTGAGGATAATGTCGAGGAGATCACCCCAGAAGCTGTAATTGAAAGGATAGTATTCGACTACTTTTTACAGCGCCACCTGGATGTATTGCGAGTCCGTTTATTTCAACTGCTTGATGTAAGCCTCCCATTTGTAAAACTTCTATTGGAAGGAGAATTAGGCAATGAACTTCGTGAAATGCTCGGGAGTCAGAGCCTGCACACTGCTTTATTGGATCATTCCAGAAAATACACAAATATTTATACTGAATCAATTGCCGGATCATTTGGGATCAATTGTCTGAATTAATTATATTAATATTTATGATAATTACTCAGAGGCTCGCCCAATTTATCAAAACTCAAAGCCCCTTCAGCTATGAATTTTCTAAGCGGAAAGATAAGAAAGATGACCAAGTCGACACCACGGTAGTTAGAGTCGAGAGATAAGCCGTTGACAGTAAGCAATAATTCAATTCAGTTTAGGCAAAGTATCGGGGAAAGTCAGCAGCCTTATATGATCATTATGTGAAACTGAGAGGGCGTCCTCTTTTAACTCTGGATAACTACCAAATCGCCTACACTTTAATTCTCGAGAGGATGCCGATTTTTATGCCCTTCAAGAAGCCGCATTTCGACTATGTAAAGACCAAATACGAATATCTGCACAAGACCAAAAAAAACATAGAGATCCCCAAGTAACTGCAAATAGAGCGCGGATAATATTTATTCACTGAGTATGAGCGAGTGAACCCAGAAAATGCAGTCAGTCACAAAAACGAAGTCAGCAAAACAGAAATCTACGAGTATGCGTAAAACTCACGATACTGGAGATACTCTGACCCCACCATTACTCATCCCAAAAGTGCGCAGTCATATGGTTCAGATAATGTCTTCTTCATCGTCAAGACTAAAGCTGGCGAGTGGGTATTCCTTTACTTATTTAGAAATTCCCCTCCAGAATATTTTCTGAAAAGGACAACCATTCGTAAATCTTCACTCTCATGGGAGAGGAGCTTTTTAGTGGCACCAACAATCCTCTTCTGTATTATCCGATTTTGAAGCCCTTCTACGCTCGAAGAATCGAAGATGACACTCTCGAGAGAGGAGTCGGAATTCAAGAAATGTTTTTCAAGGGCATTACAGTCTCAGGGATCCCTAAGTTCCCAACAGAAAAGTAATTAAACTTTAATGCAGTTTCGAAGACTATGCTTGGGTGACAAAGCCCCACTTCAGAGATTATTTCACGGACGAATACTTCGATGAAGTTCGATAGTTAACCGTTCATATCTACTGATATATATGATATGATATTTGATATGATATTCGATATGGTATTCTCTATGATATGCGCAATATATGGTATACTATTCTGTAATGCGTTGCATATTTAATTGTATTAGGCATTCAAATAACTGAAACATGTCTCACTCTGAAGCCATCAACTTTTGTACTTTAAACTTTGGTTCATAAGTGAATCGGCATTACTGATCATTGAAAATGTTAATGCTTGAGCTTGTAGTGCTGCTTGAGGGAAGTTGAGGACCCATATATCTTCGAACACTCAGCAAATTGGCACTAAAGTATCAATAAGACCTTACTTGAAACTAGCGAGCAATCTCTCGAGCTTTGCGACGATTCTTTTTCTGAAGTCTATTCTTTCCTTAAAGCATCAGCACTTTCTGCTCGAGACTTTCTATTTTCTCCTTGAGTTGTATCAATGACGACAGCTCTTCTCTGCTCACTTGCTGGCTCGCTGGGTGTTTGAGCAAATTTTCCAAGCTATTCTGCGAACTAGGCACATTGTTCGCAGACGCATGATTCAAGTAGAGGGGGTTTAATGAAGCAAATATTGCCTTCTTAGTACTATAAATGAGATGCTTTTCTTCGCTTCCAGACATGCGGAATATCAGTAATACTTACAATACTCTTTATTATGCACTTAATCTTTAAAATTGTGAACTCTATTGCTATCCATTTCTGATTACATTGTGCTATGGCAACAATATGACTCAAATGAAATGTACATCCAGCACACATTCTATCGAATTATTGGGATGAAGATACGAATTTAGAATTCGAGTGCGGATCTTGAAAATAACAATTATGACAACGAGCATTCCATATTTTAGCTTAGTTTCAGAAGAATAACACATGATTGCCAACAATGTGAAAACTGCCTAAGAAATACATGAATGCAATGTTAATGACAATCCAATAATTCCTTGCTTTTGTAGTGGCTGTTCGGATAATTTAGGACTCTGAACGGACAATAATTTCATATAGCAAATATGTTTAGCGTGTTTAATTATAAAATAACGATGAGTACAGGGAGGGAGTGGTTCATTGCCTCACACCGAAAACAACCAACTCAACCTTATGAACATTGCGAGTCTCCCTACAATAAAGAATCACATTTTGAACAAGACTTCGAGGAAAACTCCTAAATGATGGAAGATCGATGTGTGAAGATTGAGTATCCTTATGAGAACTATAAGCTATCAAGGCCCCCCAGGAATCGATAAAGATCAATATACACATAAAATGATCAAATTGGTAACACGGAAAAAAGTGAGAATGAAAATGACAATTAAGATGAAGATGAAGATGAAGATGGAGGAGACATTCGGCATTTCATTGAGCGCACGAAAACCTTGAAATAAAAGATATATGAGAAAATATCTAGAACCAAATATAAAAATTGTAAATCAAACATTGAGGAAACTACCTTCAGGCCCAATTTGCAGCGACTAAAGACTCAGGAAAATTAGCTTAACCTTGCTAACAAAAAACAGAAGTAAACTTCAAGGAGTGAAAAAACGGTCCAAAAATCAACCAGGATGAAGACATAGATGTCCGAGAAATGGCTTATGTTCGACAAATAATAACCCATTAATATTCAACTTAGTCAACTAAACTTCCACGAAAGACAAAAGAAAACTGTAGCCAACCGCGAACTGCTCACTCAGAAGCTAAAAACGGAAAACCGCAACAAATAATTGTCGTAGTGCACTTTTAAGCCAAAACTGACAAAGTATAAGCCACTAAGGCCCAACCCCAACCCCAACCCCAACCCCAACCCCAACCCCAACCCCAACCCCAACCCCAACCCCAAAATCTCAACGATCATTCGTCAGTTATGATGATAATGATTATCATGAGTTGAAATATATGCTCGATTAATTAATGGAGAAACAGGCATTGATTATATCTGCCATAGATTCTGTAGTATCATATAAATATAAATATCATGAACGAAAAGTACGACGTGGTTGTTTGCGGCACAGGACTTGTTGAATGCATACTTTCAGGCCTCTTCTCTCAGGAGCGTAAGTGGCCCATTATTTAGAGAAAAAGGTGCTTCACATTGACAGAAATGCCTTTTACGGTGGGGAGGGTGCTTCTGTGAATCTGACGAATTTGTGGAAAATATTCAAAGATGGTGAAAACCCACCCAAAGAATTAGGCCATAACAGAGACTGGAATATCGATTTAATCCCCAAGTATATTATGAGTGGTGGAAAACTAGTCAAGATCCTCCTCAAAACTAAAGTCTCTCGGTATCTCGAGTGGAAACGTATGCTTCATCTTACTCAGCGATTGACGGGACCTATGTCATCCAAAACAAGGAAGGTGGATTCTTCTCTAAGGGTGGTCTCAAAATGGCGAAAGTCCCTGTAACTGCCAAAGAAGCACTCTCCTCTGAACTTATGGGTCTTCTCGAAAAGAACAGGTTCAGGAAGTTCCTGGAAGCTGTCCAAGGTATTGAGTAGGGAAACCCAAAGACTTACCAAGGCATCGCTCTCGACAAGCCAGCGAAGGCTATGTTCGATAAGTTTGGATTGGAGCCAAACACGATCGATTTTATTGGGCATGCAGTTGCACTTTACACTGAGGAGAGCTTCATGGAAAGACCAGCAGTTGAAACTATCAGAAAAATGCAATTATACGCAGAATCGATGGGAAGATACGGAAACTCTCCCTTCATCTATCCCATCTACGGACTTGGAGGAATTCCTGAAGGATTTTCCCGAATCAGTGCCGTCAATGGGGGCACGTTCATGTTGAACACCGATATTGAAGAGGTTCTATTTGAAGGAGGAAAAGTAATCGGAGTCAAGAATAGTGAAGGAATTGCGCATTGCTCGATGCTACTTTGTGACCCTACATATGCCCTGAAAAGCGGCATGAGCGATCGAGTCAAATTCATCAGTAAGGTTATTAGATGCATTTGTATTCTGGACCACCCGATTCCAAACACCGAAAACGTGCCATCGGTCCAAATCATTATCCCTCAAAAGCAGCTGAAGAGAAAGAATGGTACAAATTGCGAGTAACATAGATATTTATATTATGATGGTCTCTTCAGTGCACTGCGTCAGTAAAACTGGCACCTACATCGCGATTATTAGCACAACAGTCGAAACTGACCAGCCCTAAAAGTAAATCGAAGTAGCATTCCCAGTCATTGGCCCGATTAGATAGAAGTTCATCAGGATCTCTGAACGATATGAGCCAGTCAAGAACAACTTCGGAGACGGAGTCTTCATTTCCAACAGCTTCGATGCTACCTCGCACTTCTAGAGTGAAACCGAAAACGTGTTGAGCATTTACAAAGAGATTACCGGAAAGGACCTTGATCTGACAAATTTGCCCGAGGATGCCGAAGAATGATCAATGCCTTATCGAATAATTATCAATCCATTCATTCATTCATTCAGCTGCTGTGTTTAAGTGTTTAAGCTGACTGCCATTAATTGCCAATATTTATGTTTGATGGTGAATCCATGTGCGAATTAGTATGAGCTGGTTTTCAAATAAATCTCTATCCCAACTCATCCAATATTGAATATGCAATATGAGTTAATAATGTCGGCGTATATAAATTCAAATGATAAATAACAATGCAATATATGTAGGGACCCACGGTCAGAAGGAAGGATTGAGCATTCATTAGTACGCTTAGTTCTGCTAACTGTACTCCATTTTATCATAAATTACTCGCATCGTCGTCAAAAAGGTATCTCAACCAAAATTTAGAGCAATTTGAGTGTTACTAATGCGATCTCTGAATACTTAAACCAGTGCAACAAAGGAGAACATGTGGTCCTAAAGTCTTACAGCTCCTTCAGTAAATCAAGCCTGAATCGGCAGTGCTTTTTGTTCAACTTTGGTAAGATATTTGAAATCTAAAACAATAACAGAAATGGGCTCGATTATTACCAACTGTTTCGGCTGCTCTGTTCGGATTTCCCCAAATAAATCATATCCAACTCCATCAGATTGCTCTAAGGCAACAAATAAAATAGCATGTCAATTTTACTCAACTCCAAAATATTTGTCAACTCACTGTACATCAATTTTATTTACTATTAATATTTATAAGCAATGTAGCATAAGGTCTTCGAAGGCAATTACGACAAACTGACTCCACTGATAACCCTCTATAAGTTTATCAAAGAGTAGCATGCCAAAAGCCCCAAATTATACGAAAAGCCATCTATTGCTGAAATCTACCAAATTATTATTACACGAATCAGTAAATTAGGCTATAATAAGACTAAAGGGTTGACCTTTCTGAATGAATCCAATATTGATTCGTTTGTGGAAAAATGTCTCAATAGCGAGGAGAGTGCAACTATCACTTTCCAAATATTTTGTCAAGAACTTCTCAACTCGAAATCGCATAAGAGTGTTGTTTAGAAGAATCTGAACTGCTTTGAAAACAACGGAACATGGGCGGCCGAGGTAGGCAAACTCCTCATCCATAAATAGGTCGAAATGCATCCAATTAACACCAAAAAAATCAAAGCGAAAAAATGATAATATTTTATATTTGCTCAAGCTAAAAATTAATCACTGAAGTTTCACAGTTCAAAGTTCACCTTTCAACTCTTTGATAAAAATATTCTTTGGTTTATTGTTTTTGGATTCCATAACTTACCTGTATCTCTAATCCACTCCTAACTTATCATGCGGCAAGCGAAAGAACTTCAAAAGTTCTTTGACCGTTTAAGAAGTTACGCCTTCGGTGTTATACAAATACTATTCAGTGAGACCCTATTTCTTGGGCGAAAGTGTAGCAATGCGAGAAGGCGAAATATCTTCATCGACGGACTAATCTGTGATCATTTTGCTAGAGTTTTTCTTGTGCGAAATGCTATTTAAGAGATCTTTCGATTTGACGCTTATCCGAAATAGCGATTATTTAAACCCAGTGAAATCGATTCCCGTATATAGTTCGCTGGTCCTTCCGACTCCTTTAAATATCCGAGCAAGTGTGTTTTTGTCGATCATAAAGGGCACAATTTTGAATTTAAGCGCAAAAAACTGCAAAGTGTTCAGGCTCAGTTCATCGTATTTAGTTCCTGATATTTTGGATTTTTCATGTTTGAGCAACAAATCAAACAGAAGCTTTAATGGAACTTCAAAATCATTAAAACTTTCTTGGATCTCTTCAGAAATCCATGCTTCCTCATATCCTTTTTTGAGATTCTAAATTTGTTCTAGGACAGATTCCTACTTTTTGAGAATGTTCAAGTGCAATTTTTTGGCAAACTCCTATTTTTTTTATTTTACTTATAATTATTTTTGTTTTTCTTCCACTTTGTACTTTTTCATGTTGGAGTCCTTTTCTTCAAGCTATTATTTCTTTTTGCGAAAATAATCCTCGACTCCTTTCTTATACTATTACTTCTACATTTTTTTCTTTTACATTTACAATTTCCGTTTGTTCTATTATTATTTGCGCTTTTCCTCGAGCTTACTCTTTGCTTATTTGAACTCTTCTAGTTTTTTCTTCATTTATTTTTATTGCTTGTCTTTTAAAGCGTCCCTTTATTGTCTCCTCGCTTCTCTTTTTTTCGCTTACTATTACTTTATTTTCGACCGGTTCACTTCGGCTTCTGCTTTGACTGATCCCGCCCTGCTTTTCCACTTTTTTTAATATTATTTCTGATCGTACTTCATTTTTTGTAGAGATGCTCTTTTGCGCTTCAACGCATCGTTGTCTATTTTCTTTTTTGCTCGATTTTAAACCTTCAGTTCCCCATTCTCCACAGCATTCAGCATATCGTCCATCCAATAAGCAACTTCATCTGCAATAAACCGATTTTTCACATTAACCCCGGACAATCCTAGTTTTATCCCCAAAGAAAAATTCACATGTGGATGAAATTAGTTTTTGAAAGCCACTGCAGGCTTTTCTCTGGCCTTCAGATCTGCTGTTGTTGGAGATTGCTTCGGTTGCAAGTAGCCCTTTGTATAATCTTTAATCTTTTCGTTGAGATTTTGAAAGAGACAGGGCTTCGCAACAACTTTTTCAACTTTATGAGTCAGTGGTTCAATAGTATGAAAACTAAGCCCCTTGCACTCGGATAATATTTCATCTAGTATTTATAAGATATCTATGTAGGAGCTCGATAGTCCAGTAATATTGACTGGATGGATTTCATAGTTGTAGTTAAGTTCTGTCATTCTTATCTTTTTATATCCCTCCGGCAGAATATATTATGGATTTTCTTTTAATCTCCTATTATATTCGCGAATGACATCTGTTTCCTGGAAGTAGACTTCTTATGGGTTTTCGAATAGGTCAACATTTCCCCCGCGTTAAGCTGTGACATCTCGTATTTTTTTGACCATCATCAACATTTTTTGGCCTGGGGGAACATGAGCATACCCACTTTTGTTGTAGCCATAATTACACATTTGGAAGATATACTATTCGAAGCCAAGGTAGGTAAGATTTTGTAAATCGTTTTTTTGTTTGGCCGCTTCATTGATACTCCGAACAATTGCATGTGATTCCTATTTTTTGAGTATCATTAGATCGTACTATTTGAGCATTTTCCACATTTATGTGATATTTATCTTCTATTCCATCTTGAATTATTACTTTTGTTTGGCTCCGAAGCTGGAATACTTAAAAAACAAAAATCTCCACACCTTCCTGTATTTCTTAAGGATTGAATCAACATCTTCAGTGTTAGCTGGCTCCTCTTCTGTTTTGATGTTAAGCAATTTTATATCAGGAATTCCCTGCATTCTGTTCTAGTGTTCTTCTCGAGCTGTTCCCCAATCGAAAATACATTTATATGACATATCTGTCACATTCTTGGCTCCGAACTCGACCAATCTCTTTTCGTTGATGACGCTTCTCCTTATTTATTTTTTTTACTGCAATAAATCCTTTCTCCTTCCGATTCGCTCGTCATTACTTTTAATGTTTTATATTTTTAACTTTAGTTTTTATAAATCTTTTAAAGCATACAGCGACGGCTTTAGCATAGAAGACTCGAGAGGCTTTGGAGTGCTTGGCCTTTAGCTCAAATCTAAAGACTTGTTCATGATGGAGCGATTTGGATGTTTTTTAACTACAATCGATTTGTTCGAAACTTATTATTCAATTGATTCTTCTTTGGGAGGCTTTAAATCATTTTAAAACTCCTAAAGCCTATCATCAAGCTGGTCTTCAGCTGGATAGTAGTATTTCATCAGAGGCAATAATAAGTTTGCCTGCTCTACTTTCTTCAGTTCCGTTTTGACCCGGATGTGAGTATGAAACAAAGACAGCTCGATCATTTGCTTTGTGGACTCCGATTCCTCGATGCATCTTTGAATAAATTTGACTAAATTTCCTAAAATAATATGCTTCTGCATCTGTTCAGTGAAAGAATTATTTCCTTTCTTCATATCTTCACCTTTTCCATATCTCTTGTAATCCTCTTTCAGTTATGAAAACTTTCGTTTGATTGAAGCCGAAACCGAATAAAAATGAGCCAACGCATTCCTTGTGTTTTTCTCATGATACTACTCAAGCATAGATTAGTTCATAATGCTTTGATTGTCAAAAATAATGTCGATAGCAGCCATTCCATATGAAACCTAAGTTGCTATATTTATTACATCATGAAAGATTAGGCTGGTTAGGACATCGACAATTTCTATGACTTGCTATTCGGTAATTCTATTTTATTAGATCAAAATTCGGCAGAGTTCAACCCCTTAGTTTGTGACTTACTTCTCCAAGTTCTTTATCAGTGGCTCGATTAATGGATCACCTGGTAGATTCTTTATGCTGATATATGCCTCTTTAAAATTGTGCGAAATGAAGCTGATCTAGATTATGAATAAAGTACCCTGTTTTAGACTCCCGAGAAAGAAAAACAATTTATCAGAATTTTATAGAAGAAAGGAGCATTGTTATTCTTTTTATTTCCCAAAATCTCCATCAGATTGAACATTGTATGGACAGAGGTCGAGAAAACGATGTCCGATTGATGAAGGCTGCATATTTTAAGAAAAGAGAAGTATGCAGTCGGGAGGCCGTTCTCATTTGCTTCGAAATCCGCTTATAAGTTTTCCCAGAGCCAACTCATCGCTGAAATGAGGCCGATGATTTAATTGACTTACTTCGATTTCTTCATCATTTTCGTTAAGTATTTCGTCCAATTCAGGAACTGCTTATTCCTGCTGAACTATTAGACAGCACTGTGAGGAAGAGAAACTAAGAAGTCATTGAAGAATAGTATCTTTTGTGAATCGTTTTCCCATAAAATGGATTTATCGCTGGGTTCAATTAACTTGAAGAGTTATTCGTCTAGATATGCATAAAGCGTCTTGACGAATCTGTCGAATAATGAAGCATGCCTCTTCATGGCAAAAAAGAAAGTGTTGGTGCCTTCCTCACGAAACCATTTCTTACATATATCCAAAGGCATGGAGTTCAGCTTATAAGTTTCATGAACTGAGTCGAATATCAACAAACAACTTTCACATACGCTTTCATCTTTGCTGATTAGTGCAGGCTTAATTGCATTGAAGAAAAAGTTGGCACCTTCTTACTCGTCAGTACAAAAAAGTGTAACGACGATATAGTCAATGTGATTGGAGATATCTAAGAGCAGTGCATATATTGGATCGAACGAGTTTTTCACGCCTTTCACTAAAAGATGGGCCAAATATTTGTTATTATCAAGGAAGAGATTGAGAGTGTGCTGTGGAGACAGTTTGAAGTTGCGGGAAATCGAAATCACAAAAAATTATAGGATATTATTTGCATCCTTCTGTTACTTTTTGGCGACTTATATTATGTCAACTTGAAGAGGCTTGGGCGCTTCCTCCTTGGTGTCGGTTGCGTACAGCTTATAGAGGTGATTAGCCACTTTGTTCAACGGCTCGAAATCTAAGTTGAGTATTTTGCTTTTTTCTGCGTACTCTAAAACGAGTCCGAGCTTCTTTAACATTTCGGTAAGAATATTCCAATTGTAAAGTCGTATAGCGGGAGTAGAGTTCTCTTTAATGGCATCCAATTTTTAAAATGCGTTTTGTTCCGGATGCAGTTTTATTATTTCCTTCAGGAGCATGCCAATGACAACTCCATCGAACATCTTCATGGTAATTTATTATGACAATTCCACTTGATTGCTAGCAGTCCTACGTCCATCTTTGGTTATCCCGAGAGTTTGAAGCCACTTAAAAAAGTTGGTTTCGACTTATATTCCCATTTAATAATAATTATTGCTATTTATGATAATGCATACTAGGTAACACCTAATGAGATTTAACATCAGTTCGAAATTATAGAATTTGACAAATGAATAAGAGGAGAGTATCTGAACGGAAGTCGGAATTAAAATTCTTCAGCGAAGACTACTTCATAGAACTCACTGAAAAGTCTGATCCGATTGTCGTCTACTTGCTCACTATCATGTAATGGGAGGCGTCATTGGATGTCGAAACCGATTCAATTCTGCATAAGATATTTAAGAATCATTTAGCAACAATAAAATGTAAGATCAAGTTTGAACTGAAAAAGATCGGATATGTCGATGCTTAAAATAACAAGAAAATCCTTAAGCTTGTTTCAGATTACCATAAGATTAACCAACTGTTTTCAAACTGCCTCATCCTTATCCAGCAAAAGAGCGAAGTCTGCCACTAGTTGTAAAAGTTCAGAGGGTATGTCCCAACGTGTGATACAGTCGTGGAGGATTTATAAGACTACTTGAACGAGGAAATAATCTTTGAGTTCATCTTTCACAATTATCTAGAAACTTACAACGTGAACATTTTCACAGCAGAACTCATCTAATACTTGTACACTCAACATGAGGCCAATTTGCTCAACATTCCAAGTCAAGAATAGATATCTGATTTCGCATGGGCCAACAAAGAATATGAGGAATTAGCGACTCGCTCTATCAACTTCAAACGGCTCAACGAAATCAATAATAAGTACCAGCGAATTTCAGAGCATCTCAAAGGGGAGAACATTTCATACATATTCGAAATTGAGGACGTGAATAGGTAATGTGCACAATTAAAAAAGTATAAAGAGAAATAAGCAGACTCAAAGTTTGAGCTACTGGTAAGTGTCCTCAGGAAGATCAAGAAGAATGTGCAAAATTTCGACAAAAGTGAAAAAATTACACTAAAGTAGGAGTCCATCCATAATTTTGATAAGCTGAACTTCTTTCAAGATGCCAGTTTGCTGAGCATTCAGCCAATCAACAAGTAATTCTTCGAGAATCTCTTCTTCAGGAAGGACGAGGCTGAGACACTCGTGGGCGACGAGTAGTTTACCTTCATGAAGAGCAAGATTATGAAAATTTAAGCCCTTTCCTTTTTGGATAGCATCCTGGAATCTCTCAATGTGCTGAGCTTTGTTTATAATGAGTTAGATCTTGAGAGGAGAAGCAAAAATTAATTTATTTTTTCAAGCCTTTCTGAACTCATCGGATCTGAGTTCCTGGTCGAGGTATTCTTCAAAACCACCAAATGCGTGAACCAATTTCATCTTTTCCGCGAAGATGCAAACAAGAAGACTGCAGTATTAAACGAATTAAAAGAGGAATTAGGAGAGGCCAAGTATTTATACCCTTCCTCAATTAATTCGTTCTACAGCATGATTAAGGTGCTCCTGAAGACAAAAGTCTCTGATAGTAAACAGCTTCTCTCAATATTGAAAGTCCGATCGAGCCATCTGAAAAACATTTCCGAAATCATCTCTTCCTTGTACAGCATCGTGAAAGATAAGCAGATTCTATGCTATAAGCTGATCCAGCAATACATCGAAGCCTTACTGATTGAGTCGAATTGCTGGAGAGATAAAAGGTGCTTCACAGACACTTCACTTCTCTTGAAGATCCTCTAGAAATAGAATGAGAAGGCAGGCATAATTTCGCAGATTATCTACGAGCTTGATCATAACTACTAAATTTAAAAGCCCCTTCAGAGGCTCATGAAAATATCGAAGGACATTGTAACATTCAATAGGTGGGATAACAGCATTTCCCTGTATCGATGCATTCTCGAAGAAATCATTAAAGTGAGAAATGGCCTCAAGCTGGACCATCACTACTCTCTGAATCAAATTCATTAAAACTTCTCGCTCTTTTCAGCCTAGGGCAGTGGGAACAGCGAAGATGGCGAAACCGTGCTCAAGAGCATATACTTTGAAGAGATTATCAGATAGATCTGCAAAGCGTCAAAGTCCAATATTTGCCTGCCAAAATTATTCTTTTTCTTTGACTTGCAGCTTCGGTTCAAACTCGCCATTTTTAAACTGCAGCTTTATTGGTCAGACAAAAAGGACTTCATTTTCGATAAGAAAGTTTTGGCCTTCAAATAGTTCACGAACACTTACTGCTCTCCCATTTTTCACATCACTAGCCGTGGAACTGAGGAATTTATGCATGTGATCGATAAGATAGAGTAACTTGAAAAGCTGATCGAGGTACTCGATAATTAGGTCACTCGTTTCCACTACATTGAGAGAATATGCGACACGATTCAGAAGAAGAATAGTCAAATGACGGAATTGAAGGACAATATTAGCCGATTGGACTATTAAAGTCTACATGACCTCAATTCGATCATATCTCTGTTCAACCCAATTGAGAGCAACGACACAGATATTTCGATCATAGCCGAAAAACTGAAGAAGAACATCGACACATTTTCCAGGATCAGACTCGAAGAAATGGGCGAGGACCAGCCCTGCAAAATTGAATAGAGGGCGCGGCTGTCTCAGAAGGTATATCTCATTTCATCGATTACTGGCAATCTCCTCGAAAGCAGCTATATTCGATTGACAAAGTTGCTCAAAAAAGAGGCCACTTCAGTTAATCTGTACGAAATTAAGCATAATGACGCAATTAGGTAGCATTACAATTAGTTGAGGGGAGCGAAAGATGGCGATTTGATTTCCGAATTCTATGAGAGAGTTATTATCATCAGCATCCAGCAACTCATAAACGAACTCGATGAAAGCAGCAGAGACTATGAAAAACTCAAATAGCTCATCACTATGTTCAAATATAGTGAATTATTCTGCTCCTTAGATGAAATCGTCGAGCTGTATTACTGGAAGAACGAAGCGGCCATCACCACCAAATACCATCAGATCTACCAGCTCATGTTCTTCTTTGGAAACCTCGAGCAAAGGCTGAGCAAATAAAACAAAATAAAGTCCTACTTGGGCCATCGATCGGCGATGCTTCGCGCCAAAAACAAAGGGGCCGCCAAGAGAAAATATTAAATCATCGAGTTCCTGCATATTCTCAGCCAATTGAACCCTCTCATTCGAATAAAGCTGCATCGAAAAATTCAGGATATCGAGTATTAAGTCATCAAAGACGAGCCCCTCCACAAAAACCCATCCAAATATCTGCTCGCGACAAACGTTCTGGTCTACAGCACCTTCTGCGACGTCCTTAACAAAAAGATAAAGCAGACCGATCTGTCAGGCATTTTGGACTTTAACTTCGATAAGAAGGACTCTTGCCAAGTCTATTTCGCAAGGTTAAAAGCCAAAATGCTGGGTTTAGTCAGCTCATAATGCCAAATTATGAACCCGCATGAGTATAGAGACAAAAAGGAAATCTAACTGTTTGGGTAAATCAAAGGCTACGAATTTACCGCGACAAATCTGAATGCATCAAAGCAAAATTCGTCAATCACTCGCAAAAATTAATCTAATCGAATCAAAAATAAAATCGTCCAGCCGATGAGAACTGAGACTATCTGCGATTTATAGCGCAATTTGATGCATAATGTTAATTTCGAAATTTTGAAGAAGACTCTGAGTACCCGGAGGAAAATATCTTCGATGCAAATATCAGAGAAGAAGATGAGGGACGACATCACATGGTAGACAGAGAAACTGAAGCACAATGTGGTATAAAAAATCAATCAATTCATCGTGATGTCGAATGTGGACCAGCAGCAAAGCTACATCAACTTCAAACACACTGTCAATATCGAAACCATCAAGGGCATTTAGAATGTCATCGAGGAGCAGACTTAAATGTACATGAAAAAGTAGAAGGCCTCTCAGGACCAGTTGCTCATCACTCAGTTCAGCGAGTAGGAGGAAGGCAATAACAAGAATAGAAGGCTCCTGGACATTAATGTTGACGGCATATGCAACAGCATGCGCAAGATCAAAATATTCTGGGCTTGGAAACAGCTGCTGAAGAAAACAGATAGTACTAACAAATAGTGGGTCAAGTTTAATGTGAACGTTCAAAAGATTCTAAGCAACCAGAAGCTGCTCAGCTGCCTCAGAGAAACGGCATAGATACGCAACTAATATTTCAAAGAAGATGTTGCCTGCGAAATCATCAAGGAAGACAACATAAAGGTCAACGGGCTTATCCAGGAGCTCAAGATAGATAACTTGGAGAAGAAGGTTGCGAATTATCGGCTCAAACTGACTCACATATGAATGCAAGTGCATTTGAAGGTACTGACAAAGCGGCAGGAGTTGAGATTGATATAATAATAATGATAATATATTTAAAATATGCATAGCTCTCGAGAAGAAGTTATCCTTTCGGAGGATTAGTAAGCTGATTTCAGCCGAACTGACATTAGTGAAGCTCCAAGGCGCCTCTACTTTTCGATTGTCAACAAGTCTTCCATGCACACATACACACAAACGAATTAGCAACTCATGAATCTTCCCGAGATTCCCAGAAATACCCAAAAAATTAATCTGTGCAGAAATTTGCTCAATGATTTCCCTTCGGGATTCCAATGCCTAAAGGAATTAGAACTTAGCAATAACATCCTATAAAAGATCCCTGCGTAGATTAACTAAATCAAATCACTGCTCATTCTCAAACTCAATCACAACCGAATAATGATACTGCCCTTCCTAAAATATGTCCGCCATCTAGAGATCGAGCACAATCCGATTAAGGTTATCACGACGAAGCTCAGCGAAACTCATCTGCAGCTGCTCTTCCTCGATTGGATTCCATTCTTGGTACGTACGGGGAAGGAAAGGCACTAGAAATAGTTTGTTTCTCGTTTATGCGAACTCATACGCAAGGCAGTGCCCGATGAAATCGAACAATTTGTAGAGTTCGATCGTCTCTTCCGGTAAAACATGAATGAAACTGCTTTATAGATCAACTACTTCCTGCATAAGGCCATAGTCCGAGAGAGCTAATTCTTCGTTCGCTACCTGCTCGACTACCATAGCGAACTCAATTATAATCAAATGGCCTACTTAGGTGAACTGATCCTTGAGTAAGTCTTGGAGTAGTAGTATAAGCCTGCAGAGGCATTATTTACTCTAAAGAAGTCCAATTTACACAGCAAGTAGGTATTCATTTCGAACATCCTCCTTGCCTGCAAGTATCATAATTTGCCACTCTTCAATTTTATTGCCACTGGAGTCTTTAAAACTGTCTACCTCCATGACAAATAGGATATCATTATTCGAGAGATCATCACCAACTTCAAATAAAAGACAAGTGCAGAAATGCTCAAGTTAATTTTGAAATGCGCGAACTATACCAAGGACAACCCGAAGAAGTTTGTGCTGTATGATGATTATAACACCAATGAAGGAGATCGCATCGCATCGGCCTTGATCTACATCTTCAATAATGAACATATTCGGGATTTATTTCACTTTTAAAAGGCTTGCTCGGCCGAGAATTCACTTCTGCATTTTGCCGCAGATAGCCGAAGGCCTGAACTTATCAAGAAACTTCTTGCTAATGGCTTTTCTGTGTTTGCAAAAGACCGAGATGGAAAGAAAGCAAAGAAAATCCGAGGTTCTCTTGTGTGTCGCAAAATTCTATGGAAGTTCGAAAAAAGAATAGTTAAAAAGCATATAACATAGTAAAGGCAATCTGGAGGAAACTGTAATTCAGCTGCCAAATCAGGCGATTCACCGAACGGAGGACAGAAACAACAATAACAACAATAGCAGCAAAAGTGGTTTGAACTGATCTTTAACGAACAGTCTTCATTTTCTCCAAAGAGCAAAGTCCCACAATAATTGGAATAAATGAACAACTTCCCAAGCAGAAGACTGCACGCACTGTCATATTCCTCGAAACCCTCGTCATCGCGCGCCTTGCACTTCGGATCACCAAAAAAACGAAACTCACGCAGCTTCAATCAGTTCCTTATTCCTCAATGGGATGAATCGGGTATAGTATTCGATTATTGGCTAAACTACATAAACAATGGCAATGATCTGGCCTAAAGCTCCAAACAATCCCCATCGCTAAGCTGTGACTTAAAAACAGTCTCAAGCATCAGTGAGCTCATATTGTATGAGAGGTTCCAGCATGCACAGCTTCGAGCCATTGCGCATGACTATGAATTTGCGACTTCGAACAAGGACTCGGTTGCAAAGAAACTTGGCTTTTTCTCGAAGTTCCAGATTTGTGTGTAAAATTAAGACATGTAGGAAGACCAAAAGAAGGAGTATGTCATAAACTTAGGGAAAAACGAACATGATAAATTCATCCAATCTCCTTATGAAGATATCACCATCAACCAATGAAAAGTACTGTCGACTCAATACAAGTCACCAAATATGAGCCTATTGCCAATCCACATACATCCACACTTTTGATGATTTATACAAATTAGATAATAATAGTCAGTATTATGCACGGAGAAGATAGTTATATGACATAATCATCACAATCTAAATGTTAAAACATAGTGAAAAATGAGTACTATCAATTTTCATCTCCCTCATGAGTAAATATCATGCGACGATAGGTTAGATTCTTCATCAATCGGCCCATATACTTGAGCAGTGGCTTTCCCGTCAATAGCTTCAAAATGTGGTCTTCATTTCTTTGGGATGGCCTGTAGCGGTGGCCTTGTGGATACTTACGTTTCATGGTCATAAGCTCATGCTCAACAATCTATATTTCGCTATCATCGGCATGAATCCTGAGCAGCTTTGCTTTCGGAGCCTGGAAGCTATGTTGGATTGAGTTTTTAATATGTTCATAGTAAGTGATGGATTTGGCATTGTTAGTCATGCAGTTAGACCAGGAGTTCGACAGATATCCCTTGTTTTTGATGTAGGTCAGCATTTCCAGGTATAAATAGACAAAGCTGTGAAACAGTTTCTATGTTTCCACAACAAACTACTCGAATGTGTAGTTCTTCAGCTTGTCAGAAATATCGTAGACCTACTTCACGAAGGTCACTTACTTCGCGTCAAAACTCACGCACTTTCTAACAGATATCATCTTTATCGCGATTAGTTTGTTTGTTGTGGGGTCGGTGATGCACTAGCGGAGTAGCAGTTCATCCCCTGCTATTTTCTCCAATGGAGGCAGATGTAGGATGAACTACTGAAGTTAAAACTACTGGGATTTAGGGTTCCTTTGAATAATAGGCGAAATCTATCGGCAAAATAATGGCAGATGAGCTTTCAGGCTCGAGTAGGTTTCAATGGAGATTTGCCGCAATGCGAAAAATTCTGCGAGAATGTTTTTAGAAGTGTTAAATTGATAGTAGCTTTGCTGTTTCGGCAGGTAGGCTTAGATAATAAGCAGAGGGCAGTTCACATCAGCAAACAAAAATAGCTTCAGGATAATAAACCCCAACTTCTTATGCTTCTTAATTGTGCTGTATTCAAGGGGAATCTCTGAGAAAGTTGAATTCGGGATTCGACGGCTAAACTTTATTAACTTGCAGTGGCTGTTGACTCTATTGCCAGCGTACGCATTTCCATCGGAGTGATCGTGAGCTGCGCTGGTGGGGTTGTGCAGAGACTCAAAATTGTTCTTCAAATTGCGAATGAAATCCGGATATTGATGGGCAGACAGTGAACTTAGGTACTAGTTTTAACGATAGGGGTCAGTAAATTTCCTCAACAGCTTGTTGTCTCCCATGAAGCCTAAATTGCATACCTCATTTTGTTTGAGGAATTTATTTTTTGTGAATTTCAGCAATTCGTATCGGGTGCCTCTAATGCGTACGACTTCAAGGTATTATTATTTATTTCTGCCAAGGGATGTGTTCTTGATTGAGGTCGCTGCGTGAAGCATCTCTGCAATTGTGCGAGTCTGAGGGCGGGGAGCACAGCTTGCAGCAGCCACTTAGCTAAAACGGATTAATTGGTTGATGAACTATTTGCTGTGGGGAGGACGAAATTTATTGGGTTTCTGACGAGATTTAGGATATGTCTTGTGATGTTCGTGCTCATTTTTATTATTCCTATCATGATTATTGTTCTTACTTCTGCTTTTGGTATTGCCGAGCAGTTTCCGACTTTTGTTATGGATGCGCAGGTTGTTGATTGAGGGGCAGCGCTGGTCAATTCTGTTGCCTGATTTGAGTATATTCACACAATATTGGGCATTTTCTGGTTCATTCTCTTCTTCCTGAGTACTGAAGATATGCTCCCTTTATAATGCATTAAACATGACCATATTTCTATGGTTGGAGTTGACCCCAGGAGGCTGAGGAATCGTTTTGGAACAAACCAGTTAGCTACAATGCATATCATAAATGCAAGCCAAACTCTAGTGATCATTTAATCTCACTGTGCCGACCATGTAAATACCACAAAATTTAAGGAATCCTGCCAATTATAATTAGCTGCCTTTATTTTCTACGCATAAAATCGAGGAGTTTTTCCCATAATTATCGTGATTAATGCTATTCATCTGCTTAATTCGATGCCAGCGGCATTTCTTAACTATTTTGAGATGATTGCAGATATCAGATTTGAGTTGATCTACCACAATCTCTTATGTAGTGGTCAGGTGGGCGAGTTCCATCGGGAAAATATAGTCACAAAAGCCACGAAGTTTCATGCCGAAATGCCCCGTAGAGTATTAGATCTGGCTTACGACGATAGCCCTCAATTTGCCTTAAACTTAAGCAAATATGTAAAAAGGGTCTGCGCAGAACTATTGTACATTAGCTGAATCTACACATGCTCGACTCGAATTTTGGATAATTAAAGCTCGAATCGAACTTTCCATATTGTTTAATAGATCTTATGTAAATGGCTATTTCTTTCCTCCAGGGGGAAGAGGAAGATTCTTAATGGAGGGAGTTGCAACTTTACTGCTTCCAGATCCTAAAAGAGTGTTATGAGATAGGTCTTCTCTGTTCCATGAGGAGCTCACCCTCTTTACTATGCTTTGTCTGACGACAGTTTTTTTTGTGCTAAACCTTTTATTCATTGGTCTTTTCATCCCCCTCCTGCCGAGCTATTTTAGTTTGGTCGCAAACTATTCCTACTTGGCGACTTCGAGGAATTTTTCAAGTCTTTGCAAGCATTAGTAGGAGGGATGGCTGGCGACTGAACCCGACGATTAGCTTTTAATGGGCTCCCGAATCTTCCCCCTGCTGCTTGACAACAATGTCCTCTTCTTTTCTGGGGTTTGATCTGCAATTGATATTTTCCATGACGATATGCAATTTAGTAAGCTTTCATACTATCTTTTGGTCATTTTGGTTTGCAATTGGTCTGAAACGCTCCGTATTCTTTTGACGATCGCATCAATGTCTTGGATCGCCGATGATCGCGCTTCTTTCATGTTTCTCAGCAAATAAAGCAGCGAGAGGTCGATCCGGTCCACAATAATTGCCGACATCAGTCTGCCTTAATTGCTGAGAAGACTGCTTTTAATATACCTGATCGCTTCTTCGAAGAGGGAGGTCAGTTCTTTGGGGATTTATTATTTCATCTTTCGGTACATCTCCCACATCTTAAACACTGCTTCACTACGCTCGATGCTCGTGCATTTCTGGAGAGTATCGAATATCTCCCGGGAGTACTACTTGAAGCCTGCTGGGGAAAGCACCCCTAGTTCGAACTCATGATGGAGCTGGGTGATGACACTACGGGCATAGAGGATGTATTCGGATCTCTTAGAAACAGAATTATAGGTTCTTTGGACGAACAAGTGCGTTTTAAGCGATGTGACGGACCGATGAAACAATCTGCTATTTTCCCGAAATGTTTATATCTGTTTACTTTTAAACATTAGATGTTTAGAATTTCAGCCATCATTATGCTTGCATCTGATATACATATTAAATATCGGAGTTAGAATTATTGAACCTGCTGATGAAGAAGCTGTTCATTTCGAAGAAGACTCCCCATAGGACATTGCGAACCATATAACTATAGAGCCCATTGAAGCAAACAGTGCTCCCTGCCTATCGTAATCAGCTGAATGAGCAGTTGCTAACAAAGCAGTTAAATGCTACGGAAAACCGTCGGAAAAGTCTCGAATAGAAGCATGTTATGCACTCGCCTCGCTACAAAAACTCCTCCCCTCTCGATAAATCGTGCAACTTACGACAAACGAGCATCACCTCATCCCGGTCGAAATATACTTCGAGAGTACTTCGTGAAAAGACAGAAGAAGGAAGGCTTGGGCTAGAATTTTCGCAATAGAATTATCGGAAATCCGAGCATAGTCCCTATCTGCTGAATGCAGCAAACGGCAAATCTTTGCATAGATTTTCGATGGCACTCAGTAAGAGAAACGAAGACGATCAATTCCCGAGAAAGTAGCAGAAAAGATCAGTGAAACTAAACAGCCTCCGAAGCCGATCTAACTCTGAATAGCTGCGAATAGAGGAAGCAGACCAAATAATTCTGAAGTAAGCCAAAAAGCTCATGCAGTCAGGTGAAAACAATAAATCGATCTTCCTACTCAAGCGATTGCTCAAGAGGGACCCTGGAAATTATGATGCCCAATATGTTTTGTGCCTGAACCTGTTTAGTTTGGGAGACTTTCATCGGGTTCTCGATCTCGCAGAGAAACTAACACAGGAAAGGTAGCAGCAGAACTATTGTTATCTCCACTATGTGCAGGTCAAGAGCTTAGCAATGATCGGCAACCACCAGTAATCGTTCAAGAAAGTAAGCTTTATTCATACTTCAGCTTAAGTAATTTGAAGATCTGTTTCCTACTTAATACTCTGTCTACCTGGAACTGGGCAACTATCATCTTTAAAACAAAGACATTGAAAGTGCAACTAATTGCTTTGAGAAGGTCCTCCAACTCAGTCCAAGCAATGTCACCGCACTAGAGAAACTGTTCACCATATTCAGCCCAGCTCATCATAGGCTTTTAGGCCTAATGGAGTTGATCAATAAAGCATTGTTCGGCATATCGCAAGAGAAGCAAATCAAATTGCACAAATTGCAAGCGACAATCCTTCTGAAGCTTAGCAGATATGATGATTTAATTTCGAAGTATGCGTCCTCTTCCAATTTTTAGATTCTTTATTGTGTGGCTCAGGCTTATTATAACACAAAATAAAACTTTCAGGCTTTTCTGATTGCGGAATCCTGTCTCAGCAGCTCCGAAGACTGCACAGACATCTACCGACTGCTGCTTCGGATCAAAATCAATTAAAAAAATTTCTATGAGGCCATGCATCTCATTGAGAGAAAAAAACACCTCTGCATTCAGCAGCATTCCATATAACTCTAGGAGAGATTCATTAAGGGGGTAGTTTCACTTATTCGAAGATAGATACCTGAAGGAGTAAATGAGCTCGAATCTATTTGCGAGCTTCTTCAAAATCCAGCATCCCTCAAATATAACTAGACTTTGGCAGATATCTTCAACGTTATTCACAGTTTTATTGCCTATGGCTATTACTGCCTGAGCAATTACGTAAAATGTAGGCAGCATTACAAACTGCAAAAGTAAAACTGTCCCTAAGTTGCAATACAGAATATGGAATACAACCTGGTGATGAATGAAGCTTTTCTCTTTTACTCCGAGCGGAATTACTAGTAATCTGCAAAACTATTCGAGAGAGCCTCAAAGTTAAATCCGAAAAGACTCGAGCCCCCTTTCTGCTTGGCTATCACATATTTCAAGATAAATTACAACAAGAAATAAACCTTAAAATCATAGTATGACATGATCCGGTCGAAATTTCATGAATGCTTTCAGTTCCTCGACCATATTCACAATAATGCGGCGTCGATCGTGTTCTTTTACAAGAGCATTTTCCATGCTTATATGGAGGAATGGAGAGATGCCGTGATTTGTATCGATGAAGCGATCGAGCGTGCTGAATAAAACTATTGGAGGCATTTTTATGTGAGATCACTCATCTTTGGCTGCTTGCATAATTTCATAGAATGTTTGAATGACTGTACCATTGCTATCAACCTTAAAAAAAATTAGCCCGACCCCTATTTTCTTCGTGCAAGCTGTTTTCAGATCGAGGGATAAGGAAATGAGGCCTTTAAAGATCTGCAGATTTATATATGTAAAGTATTTATTAATAAAGCTAGCCCTGAGACCCTAGGATAAAGCTATCCACAAATTTGCTGGGAAACTTCTCTTTGAAAACGGAGCATTCGAAGATGCGATAAAGGCTTTCTAGCATGAACCTATTGAAGAGTCGCTTTCTAATGAAGACGCTTTCCTGACAAAATGCAAAACTCATTTTT
>NW_028282083.1:0-12907 GCF_059751285.1 Brachycentrus maculatus
TTCAGGGTAATAATTGTACAATTTTAAAATTGTCATTCGTTCACTTGTTTATCCGTCGCGTTTTGGGTGTTCGCGCGAGCGCAAACTGACCTTAGAAGATCAAAACAACAAAAAATAGCAACCTTAATGGTGATGCGCGCGCGCACACGCACACGCGCATCACTAAATCGCGACCGGACGCGGGCGCGGTCCCCCGACCCGTCAGGATCGAGAGAGCCGTCCCGCGACGCCGGCGGGTCCGCGGTTCGCGGCGGCGCCCTAGGGCGATCTCCGCCGCAGCGATGTCGGGCTCTCGGCCGCGCATCGTGATTCGTGTATTTTACATACAAGTATGTATATATATATTACAAAATATATTATTACACAGGAAATGATCCTTCCGCAGGTTCACCTACGGAAACCTTGTTACGACTTTTACTTCCTCTAAATGATCAAATTCGGTCAAACTTTCCGACGCGTCGGACGCCCGAGACGAGCTTCCGCGCACCAGTCCGAAGACCTCACCAAATCATCCATCGGTAGTAGCGACGGGCGGTGTGTACAAAGGGCAGGGACGCAATCAACGCGAGCTGGTGACTCGCTTTTACTAGGAATTCCTCGTTCATGGGGGAGAATTGCAAACCCCAATCCCTATCACGAAGGGGTTTCATCGGGTTACCCGGGCCGTTAGGCCAAGGAGGACACGCTGATCCCTTCAGTGTAGCGCGCGTGCGGCCCAGGACATCTAAGGGCATCACAGACCTGCTATTGCTCAATCTCGTGCGGCTATATATACCGCCGGTCCCTCTAAGAAGATTTTCATTGTACGCCGGTAGTGAAGACCGCGAGACGCACGCACGCGACGCGAGCGCCGCGGAACGCGCGCACGCGGACCCTCGTGATACCGGTTGCACGTCTATTTAATAGGCTAGAGTTACGTTCGTTACCGGAATTAACCTGACAAATCGCTCCACCAACTAAGAGCGGCCATGCACCACCACCCACCGAATCGAGAAAGAGCTGTTAATCCGTCAATCCTTCCAGTGTCCGGGCCTGGTGAGTTTTCCCGTGTTGAGTCGAATTAAGCCGCAGGCTCCACTCCTGGTGGTGCCCTTCCGTCAATTCCTTTAAGTTTCAGCTTTGCAACCATACTCCCCCCGGAGCCCGAAAGCTTTGGTTTCCCGGGAGCTGCCCACCGGGTTAAAATTATGAAACTTCGGCGGATCGCTGGCTGGCATCATTTATGGTTAGAACTACAGCGGTATCTAATCGCCTTCGAACCTCTAACTTTCGTTCTTGATTAATGAAAACACCTTTGGCAAATGCTTTCGCTTTAGTCCGTCTTGCGACGATCCAAGAATTTCACCTCTAACGTCGCAATACGAATGCCCCCAGTTGTCCCTATTAATCATTACCTCTGGTATCAGAAAGCCAACAAAACAGAACCGAGGTCCTATTCTATTATTCCATGCGTACAATATTCAGGCAAGTGTTAGCCCGCTTTGAGCACTCTAATTTGTTCAAAGTAAACAGCCGCGACGGCCCGCCTCGGCGCGCGGCCGACCGTGAGGACGACCGCGACACACCGGCGGTGGACGCACCGGCGAGAAGCCCCGCAGACGTGCCTGTCGTACCGCATTCGGTAGACCGACACCGCAGGACACAATTTCAACTACGAGCTTTTTAACCGCAACAACTTTAGTATATGCTATTGGAGCTGGAATTACCGCGGCTGCTGGCACCAGACTTGCCCTCCAATGGATCCTCGTTAAAGGATTTAAAGTGTAATCATTCCGATCACGAGGCCTCGGACGAGTCCCGTATCGTTATTTTTCGTCACTACCTCCCCGTGCCGGGAGTGGGTAATTTGCGCGCCTGCTGCCTTCCGTGGATGTGGTAGCCGTTTCTCAGGCTCCCTCTCCGGAATCGAACCCTGATTCCCCGTTACCCGTGACAACCATGGTAGTCGCATAAACTACCATCGACAGTTGATAAGGCAGACATTTGAAAGATGCGTCGCCGGTGCTAGACCGTGCGATCAGCTCAAAGTTATCTAGAGTCATCTCGAATGGCGACGGACGGGGCGCGAACCCCGCCGCCGATTGGTTTTTGATCTAATAAAAGCATCCCTCCCGTTGCCGGTCAGGACCTCGTTTGCATGTATTAGCTCTAGAATTGCCACAGTTATCCAAGTAACCGTGTACGATCTAAGGAACCAAAACTGATATATTGAGCCATTCGCGGTTTCACCTTAATTCGGCTTTTACTGAGACTTGCATGGCTTAGTCTTTGAGACAAGCATATGATTACTGGCAGGATCAACCAGGGAGCTGTTCTTCGGGTTAGCTGCGTAACCGAGAGACACTGCTCGGACACGGCGTGTTCGCGCGCGGCGGAGTCACCCGCCGCGCCACGCTCTGTGACACTCACACTCCGTCGATAAAAGAACAATTTGCTCATTATCGGGCATGTGTATTGTTGTTACTCTGCCTTGCCGCTGCGGTGGTTCTCTTGCTCGAAGAGCCGAGCGGGGAGAGCAGGCGGGGATCGATCACACGGAGTGCGTCGTCGTCGCCTAAATTATGAATTCCCATTCGTAAAACGCGTACGCCGTGAGCCGTGAGGCAACGGTGTGGCCGGGGAGTTACCTCCTCCGACCGTACTCTTTTTCATTTCTTGGTCAAGTTCTACTCGCGCGGAACTCCAGAGATGAGACACGGGCGCCGGCGAAGCCAGAAGGCGAACGCCGCGTCGAGTTTCGCAAATGTACCGCCGACGCGACCGACAGATGGGCCGCCGCGGTTTGCGAACGCTGTGCAAATCAGCGCGCCACTACGGACGCGCATACAGTACCGCGGCGGCCCGGTCTCGCCGGCCCCGGCCCCGAGAGCGACTAGACCGAGGCGGGTGCGCGGATTCGGGCTTAGCGTAACTCCCGCGCGGGGTACGGCGAGTGATCGAGTCCAGATGGTCGGCGCGCATAATTTTTTTCACTTCTCTCTACACGATTTTCGTTTCGATAGCGGATACACGTTACGAATATATATACATATTTTTTACACGTCGATGCGTGTACACGCAGATATATATATTTTTTTAAAAAGTATTCATCCTCTTCTTCTTCTTCTCCTTCTCCTTATCATTATAATCATTGTTATCATTATTATCGTAACTATCATGATTATTAGTTTTGTTATTATTATTATTATTATTATTATTATTATTATTATTATTATCCTTCTTCTTCTTCTTCTTCTTCTTCTTCTATTCTTCGTCGTCTACTTTTCGTCTTAATCGTCTTCTTCTTCTATTCTATTCTATTCTTCTTCGACTTCCTCTTCTTCCTCTTCTTCTTCTTGCTCTTGTTCTTCTTCTTCTTCTTCTTCTTTTTCTTCTTCTTACGAAATTATTATTATTTTAACTATTACTACTATTGTTATGATAACTCTTCTTCTTCTTCTTCTCCTTCTTCTTCTTCTTCTTCTTCTTCTTCTTCCTCTTATTATTCAGTATTGTCATAACTATTATGATTATTAGTTTTGTTATTATTATTATTATTATTCTTCTTCTTCTTCTTCTACTTTTCTCCTACTTCTTCTTCTTCTTCTTCTTCTTCTATTCTTCGTGGTCCTATACCTCTTCTTCGACTTCCTCTTCTTCCTCTTCTTCTTCTTGCTCTTGTTCTTCTTCTTCTTCTTTTTCTTCATCTTACGAAATTATTATTATTATTATTACTATTACTACTATTATTATGATAACTATTCTTCTTCTTCTTCTTCTTCCTCTTCTTCTTCTTCTTCTTCTTCTTCTTATTATTATAATCATTGTTATCAGTATTATCATAACTATTATGATTATTAGTTTTGTTATCATTATTATTATTATTCTTCTTCTTCTTCTTCTACTACTTTTCTTCTACTTCTTCTTCCTCTCCATCTTCATCATAATATATATATATATATATATATATATATATATATATATATATATATATATATATATATATATATATTCGCGATTGCCGCGCGTCGGCGTCGCTTGACCGCGTTCAGAGCTCGATCCGGGCCTTGTCCGACGAGCCATCGAGAGGGTCGAATTAATGTCAGACGGCGAGGCATTTGGCAACCTTAAGCTGATCATAGCTACTCCCGCCGTTCACCCTTCCTTGTGTTATATTATGTATTAATAACTCCTCGTATAATATTATATATTAACTCCCACTCGTAGTACCCGCGCAGTGTGGGGTACGCGCGGCCGCTTGACCGCGTCACGAGCTCGATCCGGGCCATTCCCGACGAGCCATCGAGAGGGTCGAATTAATGTCAGACGGCGAGGCATTTGGCAACCTTAAGCTGATCATAGCTACTCCCGCCGTTCACCCTTCCTTGTGTTATATTATATATTAATAACTCCTCGTATAATATTATATATTAACTCCCACTCGTAGTACCCGCGCAGTGTGGGGTACGCGCGGCCGCTTGACCGCGTCGCGAGCTCGATCCGGGCCATTCCCGACGAGCCATCGAGAGGGTCGAATTAATGTCAGACGGCGAGGCATTCGGCAACCTTAGGCCGATCATAGCTACTCCCGCGGTTCACCCTTCTCATTAATAACCTTATATTGATTAATTAATTTATTCAATTAATAATATTATCTATTGTAAATAATCCATCACTCCGACTCTCTGTTATCTCTCACATGAATAAACAATCACTCGTACTCCCCGACGAATGTCAGACGGCGAGGCATTAAGCCGTTCATAGCTACTCCCGCCGTTCACCCCTCCTTATATAATATTATATATATATATATATATATATATATATATATATATATATATATATATATATATATATATATATATATATATATATATATATATACATTATCTAAACGAACAAACACTCCGACTCGTAGTACTCGCGCAGCGTAGGGTACTCGCGATTGCCGCGCGTCGGCGTCGCTTGACCGCGTTCAGAGCTCGATCCGGGCCTTGTCCGACGTGCCATCGAGAGGGTCGAATTAATGTCAGACGGCGAGGCATTTGGCAACCTTAAGCTGATCATAGCTACTCCCGCCGTTCACCCTTCTTTGTGTTATATTATGTATTAATAACTCCTCGTATAATATTATATATTAACTCCCACTCGTAGTACCCGCGCAGTGTGGGGTACGCGCGGCCGCTTGACCGCGTCGCGAGCTCGATCCGGGCCATTCCCGACGAGCCATCGAGAGGGTCGAATTAATGTCAGACGGCGAGGCATTTGGCAACCTTAAGCTGATCATAGCTACTCCCGCCGTTCACCCTTCCTTGTGTTATATTATGTATTAATATCCTCGTATAATATTATATATTAACTCCCACTCGTAGTACCCGCGCAGTGTGGGGTACGCGCGGCCGCTTGACCGCGTCGCGAGCTCGATCCGGGCCATTCCCGACGAGCCATCGAGAGGGTCGAATTAATGTCAGACGGCGAGGCATTCGGCAACCTTAGGCCGATCATAGCTACTCCCGCGGTTCACCCTTCTCATTAATAACCTTATATTGATTAATTAATTTATTCAATTAATAATATTATCTATTGTAAATAATCCATCACTCCGACTCTCTGTTATCTCTCACATGAATAAACAATCACTCGTACTCCCCGACGAATGTCAGACGGCGAGGCATTAAGCCGTTCATAGCTACTCCCGCCGTTCACCCCTCCTTATATAATATTTTATATATATATATATATATATATATATATATATATATATATATATATATATATATATATATATATATATATATATATATATATACATTATCTAAACGAACAAACACTCCGACTCGTAGTACTCGCGCAGCGTAGGGTACTCGCGATTGCCGCGCGTCGGCGTCGCTTGACCGCGTTCAGAGCTCGATCCGGGCCTTGTCCGACGTGCCATCGAGAGGGTCGAATTAATGTCAGACGGCGAGGCATTTGGCAACCTTAAGCTGATCATAGCTACTCCCGCCGTTCACCCTTCCTTGTGTTATATTATGTATTAATATCCTCGTATAATATTATATATTAACTCCCACTCGTAGTACCCGCGCAGTGTGGGGTACGCGCGGCCGCTTGACCGCGTCGCGAGCTCGATCCGGGCCATTCCCGACGAGCCATCGAGAGGGTCGAATTAATGTCAGACGGCGAGGCATTTGGCAACCTTAAGCTGATCATAGCTACTCCCGCCGTTCACCCTTCCTTGTGTTATATTATGTATTAATAACTCCTCGTATAATATTATATATTAACTCCCACTCGTAGTACCCGCGCAGTGTGGGGTACGCGCGGCCGCTTGACCGCGTCGCGAGCTCGATCCGGGCCATTCCCGACGAGCCATCGAGAGGGTCGAATTAATGTCAGACGGCGAGGCATTTGGCAACCTTAAGCTGATCATAGCTACTCCCGCCGTTCACCCTTCCTTGTGTTATATTATGTATTAATAACTCCTCGTATAATATTATATATTAACTCCCACTCGTAGTACCCGCGCAGTGTGGGGTACGCGCGGCCGCTTGACCGCGTCGCGAGCTCGATCCGGGCCATTCCCGACGAGCCATCGAGAGGGTCGAATTAATGTCAGACGGCGAGGCATTCGGCAACCTTAGGCCGATCTTAGCTACTCCCGCCGTTCACCCTTCTCATTAATAACCTTATATTGATTAATTGATTTATTCAATTAATAATATTATCTATTGTAAATAATCCATCACTCCGACTCTCTGTTATCTCTCACATGAATAAACAATCACTCGTACTCCCCGACGAATGTCAGACGGCGAGGCATTAAGCCGTTCATAGCTACTCCCGCCGTTCACCCCTCCTTATATAATATTTTATATATATATATATATATATATATATATATATATATATATATATATATATATATATATATATATATATATATATACATTATCTAAACGAACAAACACTCCGACTCGTAGTACACGCGCAGCGTAGGGTACTCGCGATTGCCGCGCGTCGGCGTCGCTTGACCGCGTTCAGAGCTCGATCCGGGCCTTGTCCGACGAGCCATCGAGAGGGTCGAATTAATGTCAGACGGCGAGGCATTTGGCAACCTTAAGCTGATCATAGCTACTCCCGCCGTTCACCCTTCCTTGTGTTATATTATGTATTAATAACTCCTCGTATAATATTATATATTAACTCCCACTCGTAGTACCCGCGCAGTGTGGGGTACGCGCGGCCGCTTGACCGCGTCGCGAGCTCGATCCGGGCCATTCCCGACGAGCCATCGAGAGGGTCGAATTAATGTCAGACGGCGAGGCATTTGGCAACCTTAAGCTGATCATAGCTACTCCCGCCGTTCACCCTTCCTTGTGTTATATTATGTATTAATAACTCCTCGTATAATATTATATATTAACTCCCACTCGTAGTACCCGCGCAGTGTGGGGTACGCGCGGCCGCTTGACCGCGTCGCGAGCTCGATCCGGGCCATTCCCGACGAGCCATCGAGAGGGTCGAATTAATGTCAGACGGCGAGGCATTTGGCAACCTTAAGCTGATCATAGCTACTCCCGCCGTTCACCCTTCCTTGTGTTATATTATGTATTAATATCCTCGTATAATATTATATATTAACTCCCACTCGTAGTACCCGCGCAGTGTGGGGTACGCGCGGCCGCTTGACCGCGTCGCGAGCTCGATCCGGGCCATTCCCGACGAGCCATCGAGAGGGTCGAATTAATGTCAGACGGCGAGGCATTTGGCAACCTTAAGCTGATCATAGCTACTCCCGCCGTTCACCCTTCCTTGTGTTATATTATGTATTAATAACTCCTCGTATAATATTATATATTAACTCCCACTCGTAGTACCCGCGCAGTGTGGGGTACGCGCGGCCGCTTGACCGCGTCGCGAGCTCGATCCGGGCCATTCCCGACGAGCCATCGAGAGGGTCGAATTAATGTCAGACGGCGAGGCATTCGGCAACCTTAGGCCGATCTTAGCTACTCCCGCCGTTCACCCTTCTCATTAATAACCTTATATTGATTAATTGATTTATTCAATTAATAATATTATCTATTGTAAATAATCCATCACTCCGACTCTCTGTTATCTCTCACATGAATAAACAATCACTCGTACTCCCCGACGAATGTCAGACGGCGAGGCATTAAGCCGTTCATAGCTACTCCCGCCGTTCACCCCTCCTTATATAATATTTTATATATATATATATATATATATATATATATATATATATATATATATATATATATATATATATATATATATATATATACATTATCTAAACGAACAAACACTCCGACTCGTAGTACTCGCGCAGCGTAGGGTACTCGCGATTGCCGCGCGTCGGCGTCGCTTGACCGCGTTCAGAGCTCGATCCGGGCCTTGTCCGACGAGCCATCGAGAGGGTCGAATTAATGTCAGACGGCGAGGCATTTGGCAACCTTAAGCTGATCATAGCTACTCCCGCCGTTCACCCTTCCTTGTGTTATATTATGTATTAATAACTCCTCGTATAATATTATATATTAACTCCCACTCGTAGTACCCGCGCAGTGTGGGGTACGCGCGGCCGCTTGACCGCGTCGCGAGCTCGATCCGGGCCATTCCCGACGAGCCATCGAGAGGGTCGAATTAATGTCAGACGGCGAGGCATTCGGCAACCTTAGGCCGATCATAGCTACTCCCGCGGTTCACCCTTCTCATTAATAACCTTATATTGATTAATTAATTTATTCAATTAATAATATTATCTATCGTAAATAATCCATCACTCCGACTCTCTGTTATCTCTCACATGAATAAACAATCACTCGTACTCCCCGACGAATGTCAGACGGCGAGGCATTAAGCCGTTCATAGCTACTCCCGCCGTTCACCCCTCCTTATATAATATTTTATATATATATATATATATATATATATATATATATATATATATATATATATATATATATATATATATATATATATATATATATACATTATCTAAACGAACAAACACTCCGACTCGTAGTACTCGCGCAGCGTAGGGTACTCGCGATTGCCGCGCGTCGGCGTCGCTTGACCGCGTTCAGAGCTCGATCCGGGCCTTGTCCGACGAGCCATCGAGAGGGTCGAATTAATGTCAGACGGCGAGGCATTTGGCAACCTTAAGCTGATCATAGCTACTCCCGCCGTTCACCCTTCCTTGTGTTATATTATGTATTAATAACTCCTCGTATAATATTATATATTAACTCCCACTCGTAGTACCCGCGCAGTGTGGGGTACGCGCGGCCGCTTGACCGCGTCGCGAGCTCGATCCGGGCCATTCCCGACGAGCCATCGAGAGGGTCGAATTAATGTCAGACGGCGAGGCATTCGGCAACCTTAGGCCGATCTTAGCTACTCCCGCCGTTCACCCTTCCTTGTGTTATATTATGTATTAATAACTCCTCGTATAATATTATATATTAACTCCCACTCGTAGTACCCGCGCAGTGTGGGGTACGCGCGGCCGCTTGACCGCGTCGCGAGCTCGATCCGGGCCATTCCCGACGAGCCATCGAGAGGGTCGAATTAATGTCAGACGGCGAGGCATTCGGCAACCTTAGGCCGATCTTAGCTACTCCCGCCGTTCACCCTTCTCATTAATAACCTTATATTGATTAATTAATTTATTCAATTAATAATATTATCTATTGTAAATAATCCATCACTCCGACTCTCTGTTATCTCTCACATGAATAAACAATCACTCGTACTCCCCGACGAATGTCAGACGGCGAGGCATTAAGCCGTTCATAGCTACTCCCGCCGTTCACCCCTCCTTATATAATATTTATATATATATATATATATATATATATATATATATATATATATATATATATATATATATATATATATATATATATATATACATTATCTAAACGAACAAACACTCCGACTCGTAGTACTCGCGCAGCGTAGGGTACTCGCGATTGCCGCGCGTCGGCGTCGCTTGACCGCGTTCAGAGCTCGATCCGGGCCTTGTCCGACGAGCCATCGAGAGGGTCGAATTAATGTCAGACGGCGAGGCATTTGGCAACCTTAAGCTGATCATAGCTACTCCCGCCGTTCACCCTTCCTTGTGTTATATTATGTATTAATAACTCCTCGTATAATATTATATATTAACTCCCACTCGTAGTACCCGCGCAGTGTGGGGTACGCGCGGCCGCTTGACCGCGTCGCGAGCTCGATCCGGGCCATTCCCGACGAGCCATCGAGAGGGTCGAATTAATGTCAGACGGCGAGGCATTCGGCAACCTTAGGCCGATCATAGCTACTCCCGCCGTTCACCCTTCCTTGTGTTATATTATATATTAATAACTCCTCGTATAATATTATATATTAACTCCCACTCGTAGTACCCGCGCAGTGTGGGGTACGCGCGGCCGCTTGACCGCGTCGCGAGCTCGATCCGGGCCATTCCCGACGAGCCATCGAGAGGGTCGAATTAATGTCAGACGGCGAGGCATTCGGCAACCTTAGGCCGATCATAGCTACTCCCGCGGTTCACCCTTCTCATTAATAACCTTATATTGATTAATTAATTTATTCAATTAATAATATTATCTATCGTAAATAATCCATCACTCCGACTCTCTGTTATCTCTCACATGAATAAACAATCACTCGTACTCCCCGACGAATGTCAGACGGCGAGGCATTAAGCCGTTCATAGCTACTCCCGCCGTTCACCCTTCCTTGTGTTATATTATGTATTAATAACTCCTCGTATAATATTATATATTAACTCCCACTCGTAGTACCCGCGCAGTGTGGGGTACGCGCGGCCGCTTGACCGCGTCGAGAGCTCGATCCGGGCCATTCCCGACGAGCCATCGAGAGGGTCGAATTAATGTCAGACGGCGAGGCATTCGGCAACCTTAGGCCGATCATAGCTACTCCCGCCGTTCACCCCTCCTTGTATAGTATTTTGTATTATCTAAACGAACTGCCACTCCGACTCGTAGTACTCGCGCAGCGTAGGGTACTCGCGATTGCCGCCCGGCCGCTTTCAAATATTAGACATGCCTGATTGTGCCAAGTAATCCTAGGCCTTAAACCAGATATACATTAATAAAGTAAAAAAAATTAAAAAAAAACTACCATCACACAACAACACATTTGAATTGATTTATTCAAACTTGAAAGCATAATATAACTCCTTCATATCTGTACCATTTTTTAAAAGCGAGGCGATACCGTCACGAGCGTCTAAGCGTATACTTATGTGAAAATCCTCCTCACTCCATCACACAGCGACATATTTGTTTCGAGCTTTGAAGAAAAACGTGTGTAAATTTTCAAAACGAGGTGATACCGTCACGAGCGTCTCGGCGTATAGCTCTGTGAAAATCCTCCTCACTCCATCACACAACGACACATTTGATTTTATTATTTGAAAACTCTATTTGAAGAGCAAAATATGACTTCTTCGTATGTGTACATTTTTAAAACGAGGCGATACCGTCACGAGCGTCTCGGCGTATAGCTCTGTAAAAATTGTAAGAAAGGTTCTTGTTTTCAAAACATCACAAGCGTTCAGAAAATGGAAAGGAGGCGATACCGTCACGAGCGTCTCGGCGTATAGCTCTGTAAAAATTGTAATGAAGTTTTTTGTTTTTAAAACATCACACAAGCGTTCAGAAAATGAAAAGGAGGCGATACCGTCACGAGCGTCTCGGCGTGTGCACTTGAAAAAAAAATCTCCCCTCCATCGTCACGATAAGTAATTATCGAAGACGACGGAGGAATATAAATTTATGATGTAGAGAGATGGAAAAAAATATACTCTCGTACTCGGGAAAAAAAAATTGCATAAAAAAAGGGCGAACGCCGCGACCGGCTTGCGCCGGTGCGGTCGTCCGCCCTCTGGGTGGTTTCGGTGGTCTCTCTCTCCACCCTTCCTCCTTCCTCTCTCTCCGTTTTCTGTTTCTGTTTCTGTTTCTGTTTCAGGACACGTACGCGCGCACGCGTGCGCCGTGTGCCGGGGGGGCCGACGCTCCGTGGAGACGATCGGACGAATCTCTTGGCGTAGGGCTGAGTCTCAACGGATCGCAGCATGACGCTGCTCTACCGGGCACAACACCCTGCCAGGTACGAAGGTCGTCTGCGGACGATTCCGAATTCCGACGTCGAACTTAAGCTTGGTCAGAGACGGGACGCCATCGCGCCGGGACATTTAACCGCGTAGCGCAGTGCTCGCCCCGCCTCGTCGGGCTTCGACGGAGGCCCCCGCGGACGGGGGCCGCCTGATAGATGTCACATTGTTTAGAGAGCCTTTCGACTCGCGGAACTCACATCACGTATCACCGCCCGATTTGCCTAGGCGGGATACGGCCTTAGAGGCGTTCAGGCCTAATCCTGTGGATGGTAGCATCGCACCACCGGCCGGTCGACCGAGTGCGTGAACCAAATGTCCAAAACTGCCGTTCCTCTCGTACTGAGCAGTATTACTATCGCAATGATCGGTCATCAGTAGGGTAAAACTAACCTGTCTCACGACGGTCTAAACCCAGCTCACGTTCCCTTTTGATGGGTGAACAATCCAACGCTTGGCGAATTCTGCTTCGCAATGATAGGAAGAGCCGACATCGAAGGATCAAAAAGCGGCGTCGCTATGAACGCTTGGCCGCCACAAGCCAGTTATCCCTGTGGTAACTTTTCTGGCACCTCTCGCTAAAAACTCTTTATACGAAAGGATCGATAGGCCGTGCTTTCGCAGTCTCTATGCATACTGAACATCGTGATCAAACCAGCTTTTGCCCTTTTGCTCGACGCGAGATTTCCGGCCTCGCTGAGCTGGTCTTAGGACACCTGCGTTATTCTTTGACAGATGTACCGCCCCAGTCAAACTCCCCGCCTG